>NW_016690279.1:3239327-3381785 GCF_001604755.1 Lepidothrix coronata
AAGAGACAGGTTTGTTTTTGCCTTTTGACTTTAAACCTGAATAATGGTTGCTGGCTGTTTACTTTATGCCTCAGAAATCACATTGTCTGGGCAAGATAGACCTCAAACCTTGCCAAGAGCTTATGTGGCTGTTTCAGTATGGCAACATTGGAGAAAAAGTACCATCCCATTAATAATGTGTCCTGGAGCACACATCTCTATTTAGGAGATGCTCAGAAAGGATTCTGAAAGACCTTGAGAGAACAGAAGGTAATCCTCCAGACAGCATGGGAAAATTCTTTAAGAAAGTTAACTGTGTATGGGAGAGGTAGGCTGGGTAGAGTCCTTGGGTTTGTATGTACTTCCTAAACAAACACCACATCTCCCCCTTCCCCCCCAAAAGGGGACCTTCTTGAAGTCATAGGGGGATATTCCTGCTGGCAAATGTGAGAAGTTAAACACCTGTCCTGCTCTGAGGAACCCCCAAGGTCTCAGCTATGTGCATATGTGTGTATTGTGTAGCTTTGCTTTGTTGAGCCTTTCTTCTCTAGTGCCCCGTTTGTGCCTTGTTTCTGGACTCTGAGCTAAATCCTGTCTGCTTCTCTTTGTGCCTTTTTTTGCTTTCTGCCAGCAGGACAAGCTGCTTAACCCTCTAGACCTGCCCATCACTGTAAGTAACTCAAGCCTGGGGGCTGGTCGTGTGGAGCTGTAGGCATGTTAGCTTTCCTCCAGCTGTGCCTCCTTGTATCCCAGGGAAGATGCACACAGGCTTCAGAGAGGGGATGAGCCTAGGGAGAAGGGTGGGGACATACTCAGACTGTGGAGGGGAAAAGAATCAGCAGCAAGAGAAACCTTGAATGACTTACTGTGAAAACAAGATCACACAGATGATTGTAAAAGGAAACTGGTGACTGATCAGGTGAACCAGTTGTAAAACTGGGACCAGTTCTTTAGCAATCTGAGTGTCTTTTAACTTTTTATACCCCAGATCTCAATGACAGTTTTATATCCAGCTGTGTCCTTGTAAAGATAGAGCTGTTTGTCTGTGAAGAGCAGTCACAAAATCTGTTGCTGACTGGGGGCTAGAGCATAAATTCTGCCTGATCTGTGACTTCTCCCTTATGGGAATTGTAGTATAAGAATGTTTTTTGCCTTGTGCTATCTCCATGGAAATCACCACTCTTGTTAAGAGGTTGATTTGCAGCCTTCTTATCTTGAGATTCTGGTACATTTTTTAGATTTTCTGGGTGGCACAGAGGATGTTCCACTTTTGCCACGGATGCAGTGCCTTCAGAGGGGAAACTGCTGTCTCAATAAATGTTACATAATTTCTAAAATTAATATATATGCTTAATACATGAAAATAAGAAAAATTATACTTATCTACTGGTAATTCAGCCAAGATACAAGCAGACAAAATTCCAAGGGATCTTTCACTTTTTTTTTGTTTTTCCCCTTGAACACAATCCACATGACCACAAAGGGCCATGAAGCTGATTAGGAAACTGGAGTACCTTTCATATCAATAGAGCCTGAGAGATTTGGGATTGCTCAGCCTCAAGAAAAGAAGGCTCAGGGAGGTCTTCTGTCTATAAATATCTGATGGAAGGGAATAAAGAAGTGGGAACTCATCTCAGTAGTGCTTGCTGACAGGACCAGAGGCAGTGGGCACAGCTTAAAAGAAGATTCCATGTGAACATACACACAAACACACAAAATTAGTGTTAGAGTGATCAACACTGGAACAGGTCACCCAGAGAGATTATGGAGTCTCCATCAGTGGAAATATTAAAATCCTGACTGGACACAGTCCTGGGCAACCTGCTCTACCTGATGTTGCTTGAATCAGGGGAGTTGGACTAGGTGATCTAAAGACATCTCTTCCAGCATAAATGCTTCTGTGATTTTGTGACTGTGTCAAGCAGCAAAGTGGGCCCTGTTGGACTCTCAGCAGAACATAGACCCCTTAGCAGTGGTTAGACTGTGTGTGTGCTCATGCTTCTTTCTATGCTGTTTAGAATTGTTTAATTGTCTTTGTCTTTCCCCCTTTTTATCTGCTTCAGTCACTTGTTACTTCATCCCGTGTACAAACTAAATCCTTCAGAGTAAGGATTCCTTGTGTCACGTGCATGAACAAATCCCAGCAGCAGGCCTTGTCCTGTTCTCAGTGCTGCATCTCACAAACTGTAGTAAAAAATAATGACTCAGAGGGCAGTGTGTTATCTCTAAAAGCTGTAAAGTATCTATCTAAAGTATCTATTTCATCTAGATACTTCATAGATATCTTCCACTCAAGCACTGAGTCACTTCGGTTGTCACACAAATGCTGCTGAACTTGCAGCCATCACAGCTTGGCTGTCAGTCAGTGTTATCACTGTCTTGGCTTAGGAGGTTTCTATCTGGATCAAAAGTGATAATAGGAACTTGGAAAAAGGTTAATGCACACATTTGACCAGGCTTTTTACAGTCTGTCAGGAGCAGGGTTGATATGAGCAGTTGGAACAGTCTTGGATTGCTCAGAATGTGCAGCTGATTGAATGCAATTGTCTGAGACTCCACATCTGCTCCCAACTCTCAATCTGCACTGCAGAGGAATGTGAAGAGATCTCAGACTGTCAGATCTTTTGGACCTCTTCCAGATGATATAATGCCCAACAGATTTTTCTTACCCAGAGATTTTGCTTGTAGCAGCAAACTCTTGATAACGTTCCCTTTTGACATTAGCACTTGTGCCGCTCTCCTTGCAGGTGTAATGAAATCACTGCTATGTTAGAAAGTGCATCTTCACAATTTACAAGGAAAGCACAGGTTAGGTTTTTGCAGGTGCATGTGTAATTGGTGCTGGAACTGGAGGCATCTTGCATCTGCTGTGACTGTTTGTCATCATTACTCCATGGCTGGGAAACCCTCCTCACCTGGGGAGGGAAGCCATGCAGTAAAGAGGGAAAGTGGAAGCTTTCCTGTAAGCATGAAAATTACTACCCTGCCTTTTTGTAAACTGAAATAAATGCTTCTGCAAATTGTGCTTAAACTGACTTCTGAACATCTCTTTGGGAACTGAGACAAAGGAAATGTAAATGTCAGAGCGGGAGGAGATGTGAAACCTGCATCCTCTAGCCCTTGTTCTCCTGGGTGTACCTTGGTGTAGAAAGCTGTGAAATGCTAATTGGAGGAACCTCTTGTAGATGACAGATTTTTCCTGGGCAACCCACAGTATGCTCCCTGCTGCCATACCTGAAGTATCATTAGATGTCCAACGTTAAGCTAAATTTGCTTCTGTGCTTTGACCACACCAGTGCCTTTCTCCACATTAATGTTTTGTAGGGGAGCCATCTCTGAGTTGTGCCATGGTAAAGATGATCCTTGCATCCCAACCTGATGCTTGCTTTGTGGTGAGATGCCATGCTAAATTGACAGTGTGTAGTAGAAGCACTTTGTTGTGTGCCAGTGCTATCTCCAGTCCATAGGCTTATTTCATTCTCTCCTTTCTGCACAATGTGGGCCTTTTGTTTTATATTTCACTCATGTTATTTCTTCTCTAAATTCCACAACAGGAAATGGCTAATGCATTTGCCCAGAAGCATCTGAGGTCTATAATCCTGAATGTAAGTATGTCTGGAATAACCCAGTGCTTCCTAAAGTTCCCTCAGTAGAGGTTTCACTTGTGCATGGTGTAAAGTCAGCTGCCCTCAGGGCACTTCCTGAAAACTGACTCTTTCAGAGGTGAAGCTGGGGTCACTCACTTGTTCAAAAGGGAGTCATCAGGATGCTACTTTCAGCTGTTACAGAGCATTATCATTATGCTTCTGGTGGAATATGGAGGTTAAACAGCTGAATCTTCACACAGAGAGATGTGCATGCAGCCTGGCATATGCCTAGAGCTAATACCTAAGTGTTTATTTGTACTCCCTTCATTTCCCTATCCTTTATTTTGCAGCATGTGATCAGAGGAAACCGCCCCATTAAAACAGAGATGGCCCATCAGCTGTACGTGCTCCAGGTCCTGACCTTTAATCTCCTGGAAGAGAGAATGATGACCAAGATGGACCCCAATGATCAGGTGACTGTTAGAGCTGAGTAAGATCTGATAGAATAGGATGTACAAGGGGCCTTATACCTGAGCTCCTTAGCTCTATAGAATTTGCAGTAGATGGTGCATAAGGTTCCAAAACCACCCCTCACATTGTAGTCCCTGAGATCAGGGTATGCTCATGACTATCCTGCTGCTTGCTGTGGGATTTTGAGATGTAAGTGGTCACTGGAAGCCATATACTCCTTTCTTGACCAGTGTGATGCCAGCTGTCAAACTGGTTACTCCACCTCTATGGAGGGCACAGCATCTGATCCATTTCTTTGCAGTATACGAGGAAACTGGGCACTTTTAAGTATCTGTTACTCAGTTCTTAGATGCATTGTAGTCTTTAGTGAGAAATGCCTTAGCATTATCTGAAAGCCTAGAAATTGCCAACAAATACTTTGCCTTACTCCAGTGTACTGAAACTTCCAATTTTGAAATGGATTGCCTCTTGTGTAGTGTAAATGACCTCTGGCATTTTTCTGTATTTCATTGTGTGACCTCTGAAAGGAGCGGTAGTTCTGTGCATTATGTGAAAATACTGCCCCAGTGATTGATCACGTTGGCATTTCCCTGCCTTCTGTCTTTCAGGCACAGAGAGACATCATATTTGAGTTGAGAAGAATTGCATTCGATGCAGAGTCCGACAGCAACAACGTCCCTGGCAGTGGAACAGAGAAACGCAAAGCCATGTACACCAAGGACTACAAGATGCTGGGATTCACTGTAGGCATCTAGAGAGAGGGCTGACTCTAAACCATGTGAAGGCAATCTAAACAATCTCCATTGGAGTTGTGGGGAAATAAGGAACAGAAATAGCTGTTTGCTTTACCAAACTTCTGCATCTGAATTTAGAAATTCAGCTACACTCAAAGTCCCAGGGAAGTTTTATGAACTTACCAATTAGTTAAATGCCAGGGTTCATTAGGCACATTCTCTGGAGATGTTTACTTACTATGTGCACTATGAAGAATGTGGAATCAGCCTTTCTTCTAGAAAGTTTGGATGGCATTGTCATCCAAGGTTACCTCTTGGATAGGTGTGAGAGAGTGCTTGATGGACAGGCAGTTGTAAAATTCATTCAGAAAATTTTCTCACACAATTTCTTTGAGCTAATTTGTTTGTATTCTTTCTACACCTTCTTTTTACAGAATCACATCAATCCAGCCATGGATTTTACTCAGACTCCTCCAGGGATGTTGGCATTGGACAACATGCTCTACTTGGCTAAATTTCATCAGGACACCTATATCAGGGTGAGTGAAGCTGCTGCTTTTTACAGATGCCAACAGCTCAGCAGGTCTTCTTAGTGTGTGTGGCACCTTCTTCTTGTAGATTGTTCTGGAGAACAGCAGTCGAGAAGATAAGCACGAGTGTCCCTTTGGGCGCAGTGCCATTGAACTCACCAGGATGCTTTGTGAGATCTTGCAGGTTGGGGAACTCCGTAAGTACCATTTATTTCCCAGCTTTACAGATTGCTGGGCTGATGCTTCTGGAAGTAGCTTACAGGCTGCCCAGTATTCACAAGCATTTGAACCTTGATCTCACATCTGTCCTGTAGGGACAGGGGCAGCTTGTTGGTGTCCCAGTGTCAAAATAAAGTAAGAAATTTGGTGTGTGTGTTCTCTGGTTCTCCTGAAAAAGTGACACGAGCAGAAAGTTTCAACTTCCTAAGCTTCAGCAGGGTGCTGTATAAAAAAAATAATCTAGAAACCATCATGAACTTGAGAGAAGTTTATTAGTGCTGACAATCTCAACACAGTATTCTAAGAAAATTAACCACTGTAAGAAATTCTGCCAGAGGAAAGTGGGAAATACTGCAAGCAGTCATTTTTGGGGACTAGGATGAAAAGGGCACATGAGTCATAGAGGTTTGCATGGTGAAGTGTGGAGATAGTTGCTGTTCCCAATAAACTGTCTTAATCTCTTGGAGTAGGTACTATCTCTTGGAGTAGGTACTATTGTGCACTGTCAGGTGTCTGTCTGTCACTGTAGTGGATTTTAGGTACGTTTTGTACAATATGCTCACGTGGTTGTGGTTTGTTTCTCCCTGAAGCCAATGAAGGCCGGAATGACTATCACCCCATGTTTTTCACCCATGACCGTGCGTTTGAGGAACTGTTTGCCATCTGCATCCAGCTGTTGAACAAGACCTGGAAAGAAATGAGGGCGACAGCAGAAGATTTTAATAAGGTCAGGGTGGTGAAGAGATATTCTTGTAAAATCTTTTGCAGATCAGCACGTGTTCACTCAGCTTGTACAATTCATTAAAGAGTAGGGCACAGAAGATGTGAACGGGGCATTGATGTGGGCTGTAAGGGGGGATGGCTCAACTTATCTTTGGTATGACCTGAGGTCATTTGTAGTTTTTCTTGATCTTCAAAGTCACTAGTATGTTGATACTCCTGGCCCCACTTATCCCACATCAGTTCTGTGTGCCCTGGTTCTGTGATGCCAGTAAGCAGCAAGAATGTGACTTGCTCTTCTCTCTTCCCCACCTCTTTAGGTTATGCAGGTTGTGAGGGAACAGATCACACGGGCTCTCCCTTCTAAACCAAACTCCTTGGACCAGTTCAAGAGCAAGCTGCGCAGCCTGAGCTATTCAGAGATCCTGCGGCTACGCCAGTCTGAGAGAATGAGCCAAGATGACTTCCAGTCACCCCCTATTGTGTACGTGCCTGACAAAAACACTGCCTTCTGTGCTTGCTCTTATCTCCACTTTCTGCTTACTCTTCTGTATTTTGATTGCCAGGGAGCTGAGGGAGAAAATCCAACCTGAGATCCTGGAGCTGATAAAGCAACAGCGCCTGAACAGGCTTTGTGAGGGAAGCAGCTTTAGAAAAATTGGAAATCGCAGAAGGCAAGGTAAGGGGACAGTGTCTACTGCATTTTTCTCATGTGAAGAACTATAGCAAATAAGATCTAATGAACTAATCTGCCAGCAGGCATGTTGCTGAAAGAGAGGCTGATTATCTGGGCTATCCGTATCAGCCAGTAGTTTGGGATGGCACAGATGTGCATTTCTAAGAATCCCTCATGAACAAGAAGCTGTGCTGAGGAGCTGGGGGAGCAGATGGATTGGGTGGAGAGGCTCTAATGTTAGTGACTGAAAGGCTTCCTGTGAATGATTTTGCTCAGCTTACTCTGCTTGGTGTGTGTTCCAGAAAGATTCTGGTATTGTCGCCTGGCTCTGAATCACAAGGTGCTACACTATGGAGATCTGGAAGATAATGCCCAGGGGGAAGTGACCTTTGAATCTCTACAGGAAAAAAGTAAGTCCTGATTACAGGCTGTGCACTGTTCTGTGCTCTGCTGTCTAGAGGCTGAGTATAATCCTAGATAAAGATGAAAGAGCTGTGGCTGAAACCCTGACTGAGGTGATACCAACTTTCAGTCCTTCCCAAATTCTTCAAGTCTTGGAATTGCTTGGTGTTTCTTTTTTAACAGCCAGCTGTTGGGATCTTACTGGTAATGTGTTTTGGAAAACTGCGGGAAGGAGCCAAAAAAACAAACAATGCTCAGTTTGCAAAGACAAAACAAAGTTCTGTCTCTTCCTGGTTAGGATTGCTTGTTTGGGAGTTTTACTTTTTCACTGTTAGTTCCAGTTGCAGACATCAAAGCCATTGTCACAGGGAAGGATTGTCCACACATGAAGGAGAAAAGTGCACTGAAACAGAACAAGGCAAGTGCTCCCTTTCTGCCTGTCATTAGTATCTATTTCTGTAGCACTGAAGTCTGAAAGAGAGGAACAGGAGCAAATGGTCTCCCACAATGCAGATGTGTTGTTTTCAAATCCTATCTCCTATCTGGGCCTTTTCCTTTGTGACTGCTGGGAGCTGTGGGCACTGTGTGGTTGTGCTATAGTCTATTCAGAATTGTTCACCAGTGTGGGAAAGTGTACTGAGCTGCAGCAAGGCAGCTCCTCTCAGGTTGGCAGGCAGAAGGTGCTGTAACGTTTTGTTCAGTTGGTGACTGAAAGATTCTTTTCCATTCAGGAAGTGTTAGAATTGGCCTTCTCCATATTATACGATCCCGATGAGACCCTGAACTTCATTGCACCTAATAAATACGAGGTAAGAAACACAGTGATCAAGCAGTAGAATATATAGCAATTAGCTTCAGAGATTAAGAAGAATCAGTTGCTTCTCATTAAAGACTTGAACAGGCTGTCTCCCACCAGGTTCATTCTTAGAATATGTTGGCGATGCTTAATGTGAATCATTTTTTTTGCAGTTACTTTTTTCATTTAAAAAGAAAAAAATAATCCCACATTAATTTCCCCTAGTCTTCACTGCTACTTTCTTTCCTCCTATGATGCCTAGAATAGGTTTGCTTTTCCTTGTGTTATGCCACAACAGAAACTCTTGGCCCTCTCCTACAGCCATGAGGTCACACTTAACCTCTAGGCTTGTAACTTCCACTGGAAATCTGTGGGCCCTGTTTTGGGGTTGGATATGGGGTTTTTTTTCCTATTTTGAAGCTATATAGGAGCATCTCTAATTGTTGCATGGATGGAAAGGTTCAACGTAACCTCTCATTTATGCCCTCATGGAGTCGTGAATTACCCTTTCTTTTCCACAGTACTGTATCTGGATTGATGGGCTTAACGCTCTCTTGGGGAAGGACATGTCCAGCGAGCTGACCAAGAGCGACCTGGACACGCTGCTGAGCATGGAAATGAAGCTGAGGCTCCTGGACTTGGAGAACATCCAGATCCCCGAAGCGCCGCCGCCGATCCCCAAGGAGCCGAGCAGCTACGACTTCGTGTACCACTACGGCTGAGGCACCGCGCCGGCACCGCCCGGGCCGCGCTCGGAACCGGGACCCGGGGGCGCCCGGGGCGGGGGACCCGGCGCCGCCCGCCTTTTGTATCGGTTCAATAATAACCAGTAGCGCTCCGAGCCGCCGCCGCCTCCTCCGCCTCTTTCCGCCCTGCGCGGAGCGTCACCGCGGCGCGCCCGCCCCGCTCGGGCCCCGGCTCGTCCGCCCGCCCCGCCCGGCAACGTCAGCGGCGGCCCCGCTTCCCCCGCCGGCACGGCCCGCTCGGCATCGCCGCCCCCCTGCCCTGCCCTGCCCTGCGCTGCCCCGCCGACCCCTCACCGGCATCCCCCATCCTCCCCATCCCCGCTCCTTCCTCCTCCTGCCGTCCCTCCCGGCGCGGTGCCGGGCGCATGGCGGCGGGGGCGGGCGGCGCGGCCCTGGGGCGGGCGGCGCTGGCGGCGCCGCTGGTGCTGCTCTACTACGGCTTCTCCATCGGCATCACCTTCTACAACAAGTGGCTGATGAAGGTGCCGTGGGGGTGGCGGGGCGGGCGGCGCGGGGCGGCGGCGGCGGGAGGGCGGCGGTGACAGCGGCTCTCGGTCCCGCAGAGCTTCCCGTTCCCGCTGCTCGTCACTCTGCTGCACCTGCTGCTCATCTTCGCTCTGGCGGCGCTCGCCCGAGCCCTGGCGCGGTGCCGCTCCGGCCGCCCGCGGGCAGCGCTGTCCTGGGCCGACTGTCTGCGCCGGGCGGCCCCCGCAGGTACGGATGGAGGGGAGGGGAAGGGGGCCGGGGGCGATGAGTTTTGGGCACACCGCAATATTAAAAAAAAAAAAGGCGTTAAGCTGTTGGAGAGCGTCCAAGAGGAGGGCCACGAGGATGGTGAAAGGTCTGGGATTAAGGTTTATGAGGAGCAGCTGAGGGCACTTGGCTTGTTCAGCCTGGAGAAGTGGAGATTGAGGAGAGACCCCATTGTGATCTTCAGCATTCTCATGAAGGGAAGCAGAGGGGCAAGTACCGATCTCTTCACTCTCATGCAGCTGAGTAAAGGGAGGTTTAGGTTGGATATCAGCAAAAGGCTTTTTACCCAGAGGGTGGTTGGGTACTACAACAGGCTAACAAGGGAAGTGGTCACAGCCCCAAGCCTGTCTGAGTTCAAGAAGCATTTGGACAATGGTGTCAGGCACATGGTGTGACTCTTGCGATGTCCTGTGCAGGGCCAGGAGTTGGACTCTGATCCTGATGGATCCCTTCCAACTCAGCATATTCCAAGCGGCTGCTCAGGATTTCCCGCTGCACTCTGACCACTTCTGGAGCCATTTGTTGTCCTGGGATGGTCAGGGCCAGTCCCCTGGTACAGGGTGAGCCAGGGGGTGCAGCTGTCTCTCCAGACCTGCATTTCCCTACCAGGTGCAGGGCAGGTGTAGGTGCTACCTGGAGCCTTAGCTTGAGGTGTGCTACCTTCATTGCTCATTACAAAGAAGTGTTAGTGCAGGGAGAGGCCACACAGAACATATCTTTGTGAAGGAGCCACTGGCACATGAGAGCAAATAATGAGAATCTTCTACAATACCTCAGTAAGTTGTTTCTGCAAGTAACATTTTCTCTTTAACATTGGTATCAAGCCATGCATTCATGTTATTTCAGCAGCTTTCTCAGGTTGGAGCCTGATAGAGAAGTTCATCATATGTGGCACACAGAACTGTAGCTGAGACCAAGGAGTGAAGCTCCTACTCAGAGCACAGAACTGTAACTACTTCTGCAGTTCTTTGGCTGTATGTTATGTTGGCTCCCACAGAACAGCATCTGGTCTAAGATCTCTGGCAAGGTTTGCAATGCCTTACATAAAATGCCCCCTGGTTTCTTGAAAAATGCTTTCTCCACGTCTGCAGCAATATTACCTTTCAGCATAGCCTGCCCCTGGATCAGCAAAACTGTTTCTTGTGGTAGGAAACTTATGTACAGGGGATTATAGACTGTAACAAATGCTGCACCCAGGGTTAAGAGTGTGTGCTAAGGATTGTTGCTTCTTCAGGCTTCTTGCAGTGGCCCTCAGACTTAGCAGTTACCATGTTCTGATACATTCAAAAAAGACTTTATGCAAATTTGTGATGGCTTTCAGTCACAGGGAGGGCAAGAGTTATTTCTGGCTTTTTAACAGTGCTTGTTCAGTGAGTGCAGTGCTGAGCCCAACATAAATCACAGGGAACAAAACAGAAACATAAAGACCTGAGAATATCTGAGCTATGTTGGTACTGAAGAGTTAACATGAAGAAAATTTTTTTTTTTCCCCCTTGGTACTGAAGAGTTAACATGAAGAAAACTTTTTTTTTCCCCCTGGTTCTGCTCTGATCTCTGTGTTTTCGGTCAAGTAGCAGGGCTTTGTGGTGGGTTTTTTTAGGTAGTGGATGACAGTTAACATCAGGATTTTTTCATTGATTCTTTAGCTCTGTCAACTTCCTTGGATATTGGGCTGAGTAACTGGAGCTTCCTGTATGTCACTGTCTCCCTGTGAGTACAAACATCACCTTGCCTGAGTGGGGTTTGAAAAGTGCTTTGTCAGGCTCTGTTTCTTGAATAGGTGTTTGACTCGGTGGGGTCAGCACACAGGGTCTGTGATGGCTTGTTGGTAGCAATGTAGAAGTGGGTGATTGGTTTCTAATAGTATTTTGATGGGAAAGACTACACTGGAGGGGACTGACAGTGTATTTTGGTTCTTACAGCTACACGATGACCAAATCCTCTGCTATTCTCTTCATCCTGCTTTTTTCACTGCTCTTCAAGCTGGAGGAAATGGTAAGGGTGCCACACAATGCTTTAGGGAGGGAGAAGGTCGGGCCCGGGGAAATAGGCAGTACATGCACAGGAAACATGTAAGTAGAGGGAGAATGCAGCTCTGTGGATGAATCTGAAAAGCAAGAGGTTGTGTGTCTCTGTTGTGTTTGATCTCACGCAGAGAGTGACGTTGCTCCTGGTGGTTCTGCTCATTGCTGGGGGACTCTTCATGTTCACCTACAAGTCCACCCAGTTCAACGCACAGGGGTTCATCCTGGTGCTCTGTGCCTCTTTCCTTGGGGGCATCCGCTGGACTCTCACACAGATACTTATGCAGAAGGCTGAGCTGGGTACGTAGGGTGCTAGGAAAGGGGGGGGTGGTGCTGGTAATGGGGAGGGGAATAAGGAGGTGGTAGCCCTCGCTGCAGAAACAAAACATCTCCTGTAAGGGAAGGTGTTTGAAACCTGGGGCAGGGGTTATCTGTTGATGGGTGATGAAGGTGGCTTGGTATCTGCAGCAGCACAGGTGTGGGCATCACAAACAAGGTGTGTGTCTAGGAATGGTGCTGATAAAGGCTCTGGGAGCTATTTTATTCCCTGGCTTGTTGCTACCTGGTCTGTTATTGATTCTCCTCTTTCAGGGCTCCAGAATCCCATTGATATCATGTTTCACCTGCAGCCGCTCATGTTCCTGGGGCTCTTCCCACTCTTTGCGGTGTTTGAGGGTGCGTGAGTTAATTAGAGAAAGCAGGGATAGCTTTATAGAGTGGTTGGGGAGACTGCTTAGCAGTTTGGTGTTTTGAGATGATTCATTTAGATAAGTCAACAGCTGTGAACTTTACAAAGCAGTTAGAGATCTGGAATTACCTTATGCTGGCAAATCATTAAAGAGTGCGTAGGAATAGTAGCCTGCCACACTTGTGGAAATAAGGGCTGTGAAGAACTGGCTCCACATCCTCCTGATACTGGAATGTGAGCAGCCCACCCCCATCCATCTTGTTGAAAGGAATTCTGGGAGTTGGGGAAGGTATTCTGCTACTCACTGTCTTGTTCCTAGGCCTGCCTTTGTCCATATCAGAGAAGCTCTTCCGTTTCCATGAAGCAGGAATGCTGTTCTCTCTGGTAGGGAAGCTGTTCTTGGGTGGAATTCTTGCCTTTGGTCTAGGCTTTTCTGAGTTCCTCTTGGTTTCCAGAACATCTAGCCTCACCCTTTCCATTGCTGGCATTTTTAAGGTAAGGCATGGTTCCTGTGCTAACACTAGAAGGCAAGTACTGAGTCATCCCTATTGGGCCTTATGTGATGGGAACTTCCTTTAGATCCTTAGAAATGATTGTTATTTTTGTTCTCCTCGCACAGGAGCTTGATGCTTTGCCTTTCAGTCTCTGCAGTGAAGTCCCTGACAGCAAAGGGCCAGAGATAGTGGCTGTTCTATAAAAAATACCATTAGTGACCAAAGTCTGTTGTGATGTGGGATAGACTAAAACACGTGGGCCTCATGAGCAGTGGATGGTGCGGAAGGGAGGAGGGGTGAGAAGGGCAAGCTCTTGCATCAGACCTGTATGTGAACAAACCATTGGTTTGAGCTATCTCTGTAATCTAGTTTGGCACATCCTCCCCTCCTGCTAGGAGTCCAGCACACATACTTTTGAGCTGAACTCTGACATGTGAAATCTGTCTGGTCCAGAAGTTGGAAGATTCCTCTGTAACCAAGCTATGCAGTCAGATGACTTAAAATCCCACATCCCAGTTTGACAGGTTGTTTGTTCCCAAAGACTGTTTTTAGAACTCCGTGCGCATGAAAGAATGTGCTGATGGAAATTTAGCAGCCTGGCATCTTGATCTGGGCTGCAGCTGTAAAACATCTCGTGCATATCTCCTCAGGTCCTGCCCTGCCACTTGTCATGTTTTTTTGTTTCCACAGGAAATCTGCATTTTATTCCTCGCCACACATTTGCTGGGAGACCGCCTCAGTCTCTTGAACTGGCTGGGCTTTGCTGTCTGCCTGTCGGGAATCTCCCTTCATGTCGTTCTCAAAGCCGTGAATTCCAAAGGTCATTGTTTTAAATCACTTTGTGTTTCTTTGTGGGCTTTCTCATAGCTTCACTTGGAGCTGTGTCTGGTTCCAGCTCCTTTGCCAGCGTCAGGTTTGTTGTGTGCTCCAAGTTTGTCACTAAACAGGCTGTGTCTGCACACAGGTGACAAAACACTGGAGCCACACAAAGAGGCCAACTCTGACCCTGACCTGGAGCTGCTGCTGCACCATACTGAACATGGGGACAAGGAGGAAGAGGATGTTGAAACCCCACAACAATGACTGAACATGAAGCACAAAGTCTCTTGCTCTGTTCTTACCAAACCTGCCTGATATCTGTCTAGGAGGAAAGTCCAAAAGTCTCTGTGACCACCCAAAGGAGAGCCAGGGCCTAGTGAGAGAATTCTGCTGCTCTGCTACAGTGTGAATCTGTAAATGCTGCACAAGAAACAGGCAAAATTCCTTTCACAGGAACTTTGAAGACAAGCCCTGGTTCAGTGGATGTGGAACAGCCCATGAGACACAGAAATGCTCCAGCAAGTCTGTTAGGGGATCCTGAAGGCTGAATACTGAGAGTGTAGACCATGGGCTGTAGAATGTGTGTGGACATACCTGGACTGCAGGCTGAGTGGTTCAGGGATGATTTTACTGTTTTAGGCTTTGGCTTCAAAAGAGAAGGTAGATATACCTTCCCTCCCCTTTTTTTTTTTAAATGTTTCTACAAAGTAGGAACTTCCATCCTGGTGGGAGTAGATGACTGTATAAATCCTTAGGGTTGTCCCAGTGAGAAGGACCCTTTGTGCCTGGTGACCTCCATGTTCTGTGTGCACAGTAAGGAGAGAATTAAATGCTGGTATTTGGGACCAATTGAACCTGCCAAGTGATGTTGGTTGGAGGCAGGATGAGGATGCAGGAGTACCTCTGGTGCTACAGGCCAAGGGGAGAGAGAGCTGTGTCACAGGAGGCCTAACTTGAGCAATAAGCTTATCAGAAAGTATGTGGGGTTTTGAGAGGGGGATTTTTTGTTTTTTAAATAAACTGTTTTTCTGATTCCCTTTTGTCTGTGCACTATGTACCTATGCTTCATGAAGCAGAGGTCATTTGTCTTCTGAACTCCTTTCCTTTTAGAGCTTCACTGACCTTGCTGCTGCATGCCAAATTGTTTCTGAGGCCTGGCAAACAAAACACTTGCCCATGAATAGGATCATTGATCTCTAGAACTAAAACTTCCTGCAGCCTCTCATATTTATGCCAGCCAAGTGAGCATACTGACTTGTCTGCCTTCATGTATCCTGGGAAGACTTTTAATATTATGGCTTTTGTAAGAATCTTCCTTCTTTGCCATGCTGGATTGGATCAGTTAATGCTGCAGCCTTGTCCAGGAAAGAGGGGTAGTGCAGGATTTGAGATGGCTTTTTCCTTTCTGCTAACCCTCAAGTGACGTTGGGCAGGTGGCCGGTTCTTTGCATGGCGGAATTTTCGCCTCTTTGAAAGTTTTGTTCAGTACTAACTTTTGTAGTTTTTGGAGTGGAAATAACTTAAGAGAGCTCCCCCAAGGGATAACAGTGTGATCTTTCTCCTGACAGGAGCTGGGTATTAAAGGGAACTCCTCGTATTCTGTCTGAGACCTGAACCATTTTGACTAGGCTGTCCCTCTGTAATCTTGCTTCACAGTTTTCAGATATGAACTCTTGATGACTTTAATCAAGAGCATGTCCTGCAAAAAAAAAAAAACAAAAAAAAAAACTGTTCTGAAGAAGAAAAGTTTTGTTATTAGTGATCATCTTTGATGATGTTCTGGTAACTGACTCCAGAGCAGACAGCAGGTGGTGCAGCTTCCTCATGTAAAGCTACTGAACCAGCACTTCCATGCCAGGTTGGCACACCAAGGTATTCTGTGCATCAAGTGGAATGCCTGGAGCTGAGAATGGCTTGGTGTGTCTCTAGCTGGATTTTCCAGTAGCTGGGACTTGTGATGCTTCCAGCAGGATTCACCCTGTTTATCCCACCAATAGGTGTGAGCCCCAAGCATGAAATACTCTACTCGGTGTGGTGCTTTCTGCACATGATCTGTGTTCAGCCATATCACAGCTGCTTTTTGCAGTTCCCCTTCTACTCTCCTAGAACTGAACCCCAGGCATCCTTCTAGTGTAGAAGGATGGGGTAGAATCTCGGGCTGGGATTTCAGGTCCCTATAAATGCCACGGTAAAGGCAACTGTTCCCAAGCCAGAGTTTGCACCAGGTACGGTGCTTGAAGATGAAATCTGTGCTTGTGAACTGTAGAGCCCTGTAGTCTCTTTGCTTCCAATCTCGTTTCCTTTTTAAGACAGAGGTGATGCCCTAGAACTGCAGCTCTGTCCTGGAGCTCTTGGAGCAAATCTTGATTGCCTGCAGCGAGGTGCACCTGACCTTGCAGGCTCAACTAGTGCAAGCAGCAGGTTTAGTGTAGGAGATCAGTGAGCAACATAAAAAGGCTGTGGCAGGTGTCCACGTGGGAACTGGCAGGAAGGGGTAAAACCTTTGAGATTCTTTGGGAAAATGGCAGTGTTCCTCTCTAGGTAACTCCAGTGGGGCATGGTGTGGGGCTCCTTTCTGTCCCTGTGTTGCCTGGCTCCTCTCCCAGAACCCTCAAGGGTTGAGGGGGTGGGTCCTGTGTGAGAGGCCACTACCTTCCTGCTGGGGTCAGTTCTTGGAAAAGGTAAGGGAGGCCTCGTCCTCACACTTGCTGTAGTCCTGCCTCCAAGCTGAGTCACCCTACACCTGGATGTGGTCTTGCTTGGCAGCAGTGCTGGGTGACTTCTAGAGAACATGGCAGAGTTGTTGGTAAGCTTTGGAGGGGTTGGGTGGGACTGTGCTGGTGCAGGGCAGTGCAGCAGAGTGTTAGAGCAGCAGCACAGCTCGTCTGTTGGATACTGTCCATCTTGCTTGAGTGGGCACTAATGTTTAATGAAAGGAAGAAGGAACCCCTGTCCACCCTCTTTTGTCTAAAGAAAGACATCTACTGTGCATTGAAAATGCCAAAAATGGAAAAACAGGCAAAGATGAAGGACTTGGAGGAGAAGGCAGGAGTGCTGCAGAAATCACACAAAGAAAATGAGAAGGCACAGTCTTGTAGTTGATAGTCTTGAAGTGCAGACTGTAGGCATGAAGAGGTAGGGTTGGAATCTGCTGAGGAGACAGGACAGAAGTACAGGGGATGGTAGTGGGAGGTGGGAGTACCAGTAGATTCTCTTTGCCCCTGGAAATAGCCCTGGGTGGCTTTGCAGCTCCTTGGCCAGAGGTAGACAAGGCTTCTTGGTGTTGCTGAAGCTGTGTGGGGCTTGGATTGATGCAGTGGGCTTGGGACTGGAAACACTGGGGAAACCTAATTGTGTGTGCAGGCACAGGGCCATGTCTCCGGCCCTTAAAAGATCTCTTTGTGCCACACTGTGGTCTCTGTGGCCATCTGAGAGGGGTGGTGAAGCTCACGGGTCATGCAGACCATTTTCTGGCAAGCCCTGAGTCAGGAGCCACTTTAGGGGGTGGGAGAAGTCATCTTCTGTACAGACAATCATTGTGTGCCACAGTTTTTGGTTTTGCCCCCCCCTTTCATCAAGGGAGGTGTGTGAAGGCTGAATGTTCTGGGCTGTTCTGGAGCACTACAGTGCTGGGGAGAGCACACACGTGTGTTTGTGCTGCCCAGACCTTCCCTATCTGTGCCAGCCCACGCACTGACACACAGCCATACCCAGGGAGTGCGGGGCTGCCACTGAATATTGATGGTGTTTGAACTCATTAACC
This sequence comes from Lepidothrix coronata, assembly GCF_001604755.1. NCBI lineage: Eukaryota > Metazoa > Chordata > Aves > Passeriformes > Pipridae > Lepidothrix > Lepidothrix coronata. Next base: position 3,256,729 of record NW_016690279.1, read on the forward strand.
AGCGGAAGCAAAGCTGAACGAGTCTCAGAGGTGCTGCTCTCCTTCCGCAAACTCTGTTCCTGCCTGTTAGACCAGGTGTTTACATGTGTGATGATTCTGCCTCTATACCCATTCTCCTGGGAGGCCTCGTTATTTGAAGAACAGATGCTTGGCTTCCTGCTAAAATTTCAATACCATAAACATCCTGAGGGCAAGGAGAAAGTGTCCCTGCAGACCCCTCTGCACTCCTCTGGTTCTCTGCCCAGCAAACAAGGTATGTAACATCAGCAAGTTACTGTGGGGAAGCCAGGCTATTTCCAAAACACACAGGAGTAGCCAGGCAGAGCAGCAACACAGGGCCTGGTGCCCAGCAGTAGGGCTGCCTCAAGATGTGCTTCATTTCTTGTGTCAGCTCAACATCTCAGTAGTTTGTATTATGAGGTTTGTGGTTGGTGCCTTGTGAGGTGGGGAAGGGGGAGCTCGGATGCAGATGGGTAGAAGGCTGGTTACCACCAGCCTGGGGCTGTAAAGGGGCTCACATTCATCTGCAATCTTTGCAGTGGCAAATAATTGCCCCTGACTCCATACCCCTGCATCTGCACTGAGGCTCTTCTTTTTTTTCATCATTGTGGTATGCAGATTTTCATGTTCACAGCCTTGCATCTATGCAGGTTTTTTCTGGGAACTGCACCTACCGTTGTCTTCTCCCCATCACTGTGACACTTCCATCAGCCACCTTCCACACTGCCACATGACCCCTAGAAAGGCAATGAAAGGAGAGGGGTTTGAGCAGAGGAGAGGGGAAAAGGCAGCTGGCCAAGAAGGGTGGAGAAACAGCAGAAAACAAGAAAAGTGAATGGTTGGAGATCTCCATCACAGAATGACTGAGGTTGGAAGGGACCTCTGAGGTCATCTTGTCCAAGCCCCTGCTCAAGCAGGGCCACCCAGAGCTGCTGCCCAGGAACGTGTCCAGATGCCTTTGAATTTCTCCAAGGATGGAGACTGCACAACCTCTCTGGGCACCCTGTGCCAGGGCTCAGTCACCCTCATGGGGAAAAGTAATTCTTGGTGTTCAGAGGGAACCTCCTGTGTTTGAGTTTGTGCCCATTGCCTCTGGTCCTGTCCCTGGGCACCACTGAGAAGAGCCTGGTTTCATCTTCTTTCCACCCTCCTGGCAGGTATTTATATACATTGACAAGTCTTCTCTTCTTCAAGCCGAACAGTCCCAGCTCTGTCAGCCCTTCCCTGTGTGTGAGGTGTTCCCAGGCCCTTTGCTGGTCCCTCTCTCCAGCATGTCCATGTCTCTTGTAGTGGTGATCCCAGCTCTGGGCACAGCACTCCAGCTGTGCCCTCACCAGTGCTGAATACAGGAAAGGACCATCTCCCTTGACCTGCTGGCAATTCTTTACCTCATGCACCCCAGGAAATCGCTCCCTTCTTTGTGGCAAGGGCAGGTCGTTTGCTCACTTGAAGATGCAGGTATGCAGCTAGAGGGCAAGAACTTGCCCAGCCTAACACTGCAAGAGGGTTTGCTGGAGCAGAGAGCTGTCCTGCAAGGCCCACACTAGCATAAGTAGCCCTTCCATCTCATTTTGTCCTCTCCAGCCTTGCAGAGCTGGGTAATTGCTTTATCTATCAGAGCTCTTTGCATTAACAGGCGGTAATTGGCACCTGTGTTAAAGAGCCTGGTTTCAATTACTGCTGAATGCAGCTCAAACTCCAGAGCTGGGAGATTACATGGGGGAGGAGCTGTAGTGCTCACGTTTACTCTCTGTCTTTCCACCAGGTGCTCCTCTTTCCCCAGAGATGAAGCTTTTTTTTTTTTTTGCATTTCTTTCTTGTGCCTTGAATCTGCAAAGCAACCAGCAAGGGCTGCCCGGAATGCGTGGGGCTGTGGCTCTCGGGAGCTCAGCGCGGGTGTGGCTGGCACACTGCTCCTCTCCCTTCTTCCCCATGTCGATGTTTCTTATAGAAGCCTTTACTGCAAATCCAAACTGAACGGTGGGGCAGCAAGGTATGGGAGGGAATTGGTCTTTGTAGATAGTGGTGTTCCCCCACCCGCAGTCCTGGGAGCTTTCCCGGTCTCTCCCCTCGGCTGTAAGTCTCTCGTTTTGGCTTCCACTGCATCAGCTCAGTGTGCTGGGCCCAGCCCCCTCCTGCTGCCATTCATCATTTCTGATCCAGTAAATTACAGCACCATAAAAGTGCACAGGGAATTGTCTTCTGTGTTTTAGAGTCACGAGCCCTTAAATTTCCATTTGTTTAGTGGGTGATGAATAGACAGTTGTGGTTGGTGCTGGAACCATGCAGAGTGGTGGGAGAGCTCTGGCTACAGGGTGACTAGTGCTCCCTCCTGCAAGCTCAGCACCAGAGGCCTCATCCGTTTGTGAGGAAGCAGCTGTCTGGGGCTCCCCTTTCCAACACAACTCATTGATTCAGGTCATAAGAGCCGTCAAAGGTGGGGTTTGGAGAGGCTAAGTCTGAATGTTAAGTCTCTCTGCTCTGTAGGTGTTTCTGTGCCAGTCAGTCCCTCTCCAGCCAATGCACTCTGCTGCATCTGTGCTGCTCCTGCCCCTCTTCTCCCCAGTGAGCTGGAGGCTGCACATGCACCACAATGCCTACACTGTGGGGGTGGGGGCACATGGGGGGTATGGCCATCCCTGCATGGTTTGCTTCCTTCTTTCTGTAGGTGTCTGTGTTCTTGCAAATGTAGTTTTAAGTCAGTCTTGCAGCACTTTGGACCTGTCTAATGGTTTTGATACTAGATGTAAACGTAGCTACGTGACTCGTGCCACAGTTAAGTCTAAGTCCTGCCTTGAGCAATAATAAATTCCTGGTCTAAGCTGCTCTGCCTGCACTGCCGATGCATGACAGTTTTTCCCCTCTTCCCCGTCTATTCAGACTGCAGGCCACTGGGAAGAGCCTGGGAGAGGCCTCCAGCTCTGTTCTGCTGCTCTGGGGTACAGCACAGGAGTCATTCCACTGCCCTGTACATCCACCACTTGCCTGAGTGGCAGGAGAAGGCACAGGAGGAGTTAAACAGTGCTGGAAAAATTGGCGTTTAATCCATTGCTGTCCCTTCTAGCAAACCTAGATGGGAAAATGCCTCCCTGTTGGAAATAGCGCCTCTCAAAAATGGAAATGCAGGATGGCTGGGGATTAGGGTGCCTATCGCTGGAAATAGTTTTCTTATCGTCTCTCTGAGCTGAATTGGTGGGACAGCCTCTGAAAATTGAATTGCCTTCTCTGTTTTGGTCTCTGCCATTGCATCCCTCCTGTGCTCTAGCTTTGCACCCACCTTCCCAGGCTCTGACCTCCCTTGTCCCCATCCTCAGCAGAGCAGACCCCTCTGAGAGGGTCTGTGCCTGTGGAGAGGGACTGTCCCAGCTGGACGGTGGACAAAGATTCATCCTTTGGACTCTCAAGCCCAGAAGGATTTGGTGCCTTTTCCCAAGAGTCCCTTTCCTCGACCTTGCAAGGACAGTGGTGGCCTGGCAGAGCCTGGTTTAGGACAAGCATGAGTGAAGGTGTGAAATGATCAGAAGAGATTGGCACTACTGGAAACAAACATTGATGATGAGGAGCTGGGACCAGGGTAGGTGGGAGGCAGAGGAGGAGATGAGGGGAGCTAGAATAGATCAAGGAGAGACCTTGAACACGTCAGAGCAGGAACAAGAGTGATTGTGAGGTGATGGGCAGCCTGAACCCTGGGTCTTTGCTGTGCCAGGTGGAGGCATCTCTCCCACCAGCACTCAGGCTCCATCCTGGGATGGCCAAGGTGGCTCTTTCGGTTCGTCCTCGCAGTCTCTGTGGTTCGAAACATGGCACACCACAAGCACCAGCCAGTCTGCACCCAGCTGTGTCCCCACAGAACCTGGGGGATTCACTGCTCCCCAGGCCCAGAGCAGGTGAGGCTGAAGGCAGATCAAACATTTTCTCGAGGTGCAAACTGCAGGGCACGGCCCAGGTGTGGGTGTGCCAGTGATGGGTGTCCAGGCACAGTGCAGGGACTTCTTTAAATGTCTTTTTTCCAGCATTCAGCTGGGGATAATTCTCTTTTACTGAGCTGTATTTTACCATAGGTTGCCAGTGCCTGATTTAATCCTTGTCTCTGTCACAGTATTTTTTTTTGGAGGAATTTCCCATCTCTTGTTCAAGTGTGAGCCATAAGCACAAGAGGTGCTGAGTGTCCACCCGCTGATGGCTTTTCAGTGCACCAACCTGCAGTCACGGTGCTGCTCCTACACACAGTTGCTGCTCTTGGTTCTTCACCTGCCAAAACACATTGAGTTTGAAAGTAAAAATTATTTAGGACTAATTGGAGAGTTTTTGCTGCTCTTACAGAGCCACCACCTTTGGTTAATGGAATCTGAAGCAGAACTCACTTTCAGAATAGCCCCTCTGCAGTGAGCTGGAACACATCAAGTAATTGCTGGCTGTCAGGGCAAACCATTAGCCAAGGACCTGGTTCCTCTTGGAAGAGCAGGCTGTGCTCGGGCTGCAGGGGCTTGCTGTCTGCCCCAAGAAAGAGAAGTCCTCCGTTCTTACTAGGGTGCTATTCTTGCCCTCTGATGAAGGACTGACATGAATTGCTGACAAATAATGGGAAAAACGTTACCTTTAATCACAAGAGTGCTTCCTTATGTGCTGGGGGGCAGCTGTGGCCAGGTCTACCCACATGAGAGGGGGGGAGCCTTTATCTCTGCAGAAAGGAAACTATGGCCAAAGGCTTTATGCTGTTTGAGGGCTCTGCTAAAGAGCTCATTCCTGGAGTTAGGATGCAGGTTTGCTCATTGATCCCCAACAGCATCCACACCTGCATGGGAGGACACACCAGTGTGTTACATGTGACACAGGCTCAACCTGCAGTGGTGGCCTGGAAAGGAGGGACACGGATGGGGGCAGACCAATGGCAGTCACAGAGCAATCCTTTATGCAATTTTGGAAAGTTTTATTGTTGCCAGCCCTGCCTGCACTGGAATGGACTGTCCAGGGAAGTGGTGGAGTCACCATCCCTGGAAGTGTCCAAGAAATGACTCAGTGGGGCACTTAGTGCTGTGGTTTAGTTGATGTGGTAGTGTTTGGTCAAAGGACTCGATGATCTTGGAGGTTTTTTCCAACCTTAATGATTCTATGACTCTACACTTCTGCACAGCCTCAGTCCTGCCCCCTGGCCCCGTGCCTGGGGAATGGACCCATGGAGTTTTCCCAGGAGTATTTTGCAAGGGGGTTGTTTCCCCAGCTCTTGGTCCTGGTCCACCTGCACTTAGTGGAGGCCAGCACAGAGCTACCCCTGTGTCATCTGTCAATGCAAAGGGTCACCAGCTGTGCCTGGCCTGGATGTGCAGGGTGCCCTATGGGGCCATCACGGCCCCCTGGCTGTGGTCATGTGTTTTAACAGTTTGTCCAAAGCAACTTATTATTTCATTTTGGGTTAAAACTGATAAATCAAGGTGACTTTGGGGAGAGAAATAATTCCTTTTGCAGGATTTGCATAATCCTGGCTGGTGATATGATAATGGTGTTTGTTAAAGACAGAACACAATGAATTAATACTGTTAAGTTGCTGCTGCAAAATGCAAAGCAGGTAATTTACTGTGGGTGCAAAGAAGAGTGTGAGTACAGCAGGCTTGGCAGTGCAAGCAGCAGGCCTGGAAGACTCATTGCCACAGGTCCAGACCCTGGCACAGTCAGCAGCAGGTACACCCTGCATTCTGCTTGGCCCTGGCTAAAGGTTGTGCTCAGCTTGTCCAGGGAAGGACTGGCTGTTTCAGTCCCTTTTCCCACTGTCTCTGTGGGGCCAGGAGCTGCTTTGTCCCTTGGATCATTCTGGAGAGCCAGCCATGCAGGGCCACTTCCCTGCTGGAGGAGGGACAGGGGAGCTGAGGGTGACGTGTGTCTGCTGGGTCTGAAGGGACCTCTGGGTACAGAGATGCCCTGGTAAGGAGATGGACCCTGGCACTGGTGTTCATGCCACCTTGGCCACCCTCAGGAGCCAGGAGACTCTGGAGGCTGTTCAGCCCCAAAGAGTTTTCCTCCCACATTGAAGACGAAGGCCCTGGGGTGGGTTCACCAGCCTGGAGACTGCTCTGCTCCAGCCTCAGCCCTCGGCTCCCACCTTGCTCAGCTGGGCTCAGCTGAGGGAATGGTGCTGCAGGACGAGCAGGGAGGAAGGGCTGCTGTGAGGCAGAGGTGGAGGGAGGTGCTCGGGAAAGGTGCACGGGTGCCTCGCTCATTCCTGGGGCTGGTGCTGCACTTCCAAAGCCATCCTTCCTGCCAGACCCCACTGGAATCCTAATGCACTGTTTATCTCTGCAGCTCCACGGCTCTGTGAGAGGGAGATGCTGCGAGGGAGCCAGAGCAGGATTTCGAGCTAATTGGATTCTATGTCTCCGTGGCTTCCCGTGTAGGCAGGCGACTGGGATTAGTGCAGTGTTTCTGAGGGATGGAGGAGAGCAAGGATGACCTGCATAGGGATTTCCTCCTGCATAGCCCCTGCTGACAGCTTCTGGAAAAGACTGTTGTGGACAGGCTGTCGAGGTAGAAGGGCCCAAAGCAGCGTGTCCCCACTCTGTCCATATCGATTCTGCTCTTCCTAAACCTTTAAACCAAGTTCAATCCCCTTCCCAGGGAAGGAAACCACTCAAACACCTCCTGAGCCTGAGCCAGGGGACTGGTCTCTCTTGCTGACTCCATGTGGGGGGAACCAGAAAGAGAAATCAAACAACTGGTGGCTCCTGCATGTAGCCAGCCAGCTACCTGGCTTTGCTCCCCTTTCCCTCCCCAGGCCTGGCTGCTGGCTGGGAGCAGTGCCCATTTGAACCTTCTCCCTTCCCCCCCCACCCCGTTCCTCGCTTTGTCTCGGAGCCTGTCAGGGCAGGATTCACCTCATTAACGGAGATTTATTCCTGTATAAACATTTCATTCCTTTAATTGCCAGGCACTCGTGCTGCAGGCAGCGGTGGTGGCGGCTCCGCGGGTGCGGGTGCTGGGACACCGTGCCAGGTGTGTGTGTGGGGTGTGCTGGCACACGTGGCACACGTGGCTGAGTGACACACCACGGTGCCCACATGTAGGAGCATGTGCAGGACCAGTCTGGGTACGTCTGTGTGGCCCCAAGCTCTGTGCTGGCAGATACCAGCAGGTCTGTGGGGTCGTAGAATCCCAGAATGGCTTGGGTTAGAAGGGACCTTCAAACTCATCTTGTTCCAGCCCCCCTGCCATGGGCAGGGACACTTTCCACTAGACCAGATTCCTTCAAGCCCCGTCCAACCTGGCCTTGGACACTTCCAGGGATGGGGCAGCCACAGCTTCTCTGGACAACCTGTGCTAGGGCCTCACTGCCCTCACAGGGAAGAATTTTTTCCTAATATCCCATCTAATTCTGCCCTCTGTCAGTGTGAAGCCATTCTGTCGTCCTGGCACTCCATGTCCTTGTCACAAGTCCCTCTCCACCTCTCTTAGAGCCCCTTTAGGCACTGGAAGGAGCTCTAAGGCTGCCCTGGAGCCTCCTCCTGTCCAGGCTGAACATCTCCAGCTCTCCCAGCCTGTCTCCAGAGCAGAGGTGCTCCAGCCCTCAAAGCAACTCCATGGCTGTAGTTCCGTGGCAGGGCTGGAGTACTTTCCTTGCTGTGCAGAGGAAGGGCCAAGGCTCAGAGGTGCCCTGGCTCTCCAGGCAGTGTAGGAGAATGTTGAACAGCCCATGTGTCAGCAGCTGTACACCCTGAAAGCTGTTGGGATGTTGGGTGTCCAGTATCTCTGCTGTATCCTGGATGGGGGGATGGAGTTCTGGAGCAGCAAGAGAGGCAAGCTCTCCTCAGGGCCTCTTGGCCTCTCTGGGGTGTACCTGGGGTCACTGTTTCATGGCTCCTGGCATGACAGGACATATCTTGGGCTCCCTGATCTGTGATCTGTGGAACAGTGTGTTCCCTGGGTCCTATTGCTTTGCCAGGGTGCTTATCCAGAGAGCACACACTGAGCCAGGAAGGAAGCTGACAGTGGAGAGGGAGTCTGAGCCTTCCTGTCTGGCCTAAGCCAAACCACAGGGAGATGCTTCCACGGTGAGGGCCAGGGAGGGACCCCCCCAGGAGATCTAAGATGTGGCCCATTCCTGCCTGCCCTTGCCACTTACTCCCCATGGCACTACCAAAACGCCACCATCTCCCGAAAGCTTCCTGGCAGTCCCTTCCCAGCCATGGAGCATCTCTGGGGCCCTGCTCAGTCAGGCATTGGTGCAGGAGGATGCACTCAGTCAGCAGTGCCTGCTGGGTTATGGGAGCAGGGGTGGCAGGTACCAACCTGCTGCTGCAGTTTGAGGTCTCTTCTCCCACATGTTCATCCAAATGTTAATTTTATGGATGCCTTTATAAATCTTGTGGCTTTCCCCTGTCCACAGGCTACATAGATTTCATCTTGTTGAGAGGTGACACTTCTGGCCTTTGGTACCGGGCTGTCAATTGAATATTCTGAGAGTAGTAAAAAACTTGGGACCATATTAACTCATGATTACTTTGCTGCTCCCTCGTGTGACTCTTTCTGTGCCATCTGAAATTCTAGGGTGATGAATAGGTGCCTCAGCTGCTGGCAGAGCCACAGGCATGGAACAGCAACAGCCAGGGCCAGCCTCCTGCCTGGAATATCTACATGGAATCCAAACTGAGCTGCTATTCTCCTGCTTGCCAAGAAGATGGAGGTTCGTGCCCACCTCTCTGTTAGACCTGGCAGTCTAACCCTGCCTCTGAGACCCTTCCATGTGTTCTGAGCAGGGTACACCTGCAAGTCTGCCAGACACACAGCACATTGACTGGCCAGGCTGAAAGCAAAGGCTTTGCTCTGCTCGCTGTGAGACAGCCTTGCTGCCGCCAAGCCTGGAAGAACATGTTTGGGTCATTCCATCAATGTAAAGGTTAAACGTTTAGCTGCAGCTATTGAAAACAAAGCAAAAGCAGCAACACCACCACCAGCAAAAGAATTGGATGCCTTATGAGTGTCTAAAGACCTGCATCTAAGAACCTACCGGGTACAGTGCACTGAGGTCCTCACTGTGCCCTGCCCTGTGTCAAGGGTTCTGCCTCTCTGCACTTTGCCACCTGTGGGCAGCTCTGCAGTGGCTCAGCCCCACTTCACCCCAGTTGACAGCTTTCCCAAATGGATTTTTGGACTCTAATTTTTGCCTGGGAATTTTGAAGAAGCGCCTGATTTGCTCTCTCTGCTGATTAAGAGACCTTCATGTTATAGCCTTGCTTTCAGCCACTCAACCTCTGTGAGTATGCCAGTGACCTACTCTAAGAGTTATTTGAATATAGGTCTTTTGTTGAGTAAATATGGACCTAGAGCAGGTTTTTTCCTACCCTGCACATCTCCTGTTTCAGTAAATCAGTAGATGGCTCATACATTTAACTCATATTGTTTTGCAAAAAAAGCACATCAAAAGTTTCTATTTTAGCATCATAGAGCAGGTTGTCTTATGGACAGCATGGCTTGCAGCTTTCACAGTTCCACAGTTTGTCTTATTAAAAGACAAACTAAAACCTCATCATGATGCAATATGCCTAAAAGTCCCATAATGCCTGAATTCCCTCTTCCTGTCACATCTGTGGGCATGTCACAGCAGCTGTCTTGCTGCCAGGCCATTGTCTCTGGAGTCTGGGCTCACCTTTTGCAGTCATGTGCCTGGAAGACCTGCAGAGTCCAAGGCAAACAGCAGGAGACACAGGCAGAGGTCCTGCTCCGTGTGTATTCCTGCCTGTGCTCTGTCTCTGTGTGCCTGTTCTTGTCACCCTGTCTCCCCAGGGTTGTTGCTCTTCCAGGCTGGTGCTGGCAGGGTCAGCCTGTGATGGAGCTGTTTGGGCTTGAGCCAAGCTCACATCCCACCCTGACACAGGAGGGGCTCAGGGGGATTGTTCACTTTATAATCCTGTCTGGAGCATCCAGAGCAGCACCAAGTGCTTGGACCCCCCTCCTCCATGCCCAAGGCTGACTCTTTGCTCCATGCAGGAAGCAACAGCTCCTGACAGTGCCCGTGTGAGAGCTGGCAAGGGCTGTGCTGAACAGGTCTTGGTGCTGTGGCAGCTGGCATCTCCTTGGGGACGGTGCCAGGTGCTGTCATTCTTGGTGCAGGGTGTTGGCATTAAGTGCTGGTCTGTGCAAACTGCTCTCCATACCCCGTGCCCCTCTCCTGTCCCTCTCTGGCAGTTGCTGCCCCTGTTAGGTGTGGGTATGATCCACTGGAATCCAGCTGGCCCTGGTGACCAGCAGACTGATCCACTGGGGGACTTCATCAAAAGGCTCAGTTGGGAGCAGCTGTGTGACTGCTGACTCCTAAACTGAGCTCTGGTGTGATGCCTTGCCCCCCCTGTGCTGCTGGACATCGGCCCAGCCACAGGCTGCAGCTGAATGAGGTGGATCTGGGGTGCAGGCACCCAGCGAGCACCCAGGTCTCTGCTGGGCTGTCACGTGAGGAGCAGCAGCAGATGGATGTGGAAAGCCTTTAAATTCAGCACATGATCAATACTAAACTGATCTTCTGGAGTCTCTTATAAGATTACCCCAGCTTCATGCATCCAATTGCAAAAAAAATCACTCAGCACACCAGGGAGATGTGAGAAACGCTGTGGCCCCCGTTTAGGATGCACAGAGCCAGAGTAAGTGACTTCACAGTTGTTTATTGCAGTAAATAATTCATCCACTTTACATTTAGTATTATTGCTACCCCCTGCCCCTACCTCAGTCCCTTTCTCTCAGTTTCCCTCTCTTGTCCTCAAATTCCCATGCTGGGTCATTTCTGTTGTCATGATTCCCTACCACACACACGTGTGTGCTCATACACACACAGAGGCACAAATCTGTCCTGGTCCAACTTTTCCTGACTGCCATACCAGGGAGAGCAGTGCTGAGGTGGAGACAATGCTGTTTCACTGCTCAGCTCAGTCCATGCCCAAGTCTGGCTTTGCCGCCTTGGTCTCTGCCCCAGCGCTGCTTTCACATGGTGCCAACGTGCAGAACTGTTTGGAATACATTAGCATTGCTAATAGTATTTCTATACTAATTAGTAATGACATTTGAACAAACTCTGTGGCGCAAATTATCAGCCAGCCAGGTGTGGAGCAAGGGCTGCAGCTGACACAGAGCAGCAAGGAAGGGGTGGGTGCTGCTCTGACGTGGGACCAACCTGGGGCAGGTTCACCTCACCTGGTACCTGTCTGGAAGCCCTGGGCTGCCCCACACAGCCAGAGCCAGGAGGGACAAGGCAGCTGGATGGGATCTGCTGTGTGGGGCGTGCAGCATCTGGGTTTGGGTGCCTGGAGGGCTCTGCACTCCCTGATCACACCAAATTGCCACTGTGGACTCTGGGGGGCTTGCTGAGCCTGTCAGCTCCTATGTCAGTGCAGGTTTTTCCAGCTGCTAAAAACAGGTTGATGGGAGTCCCTGCCATGGGATGAAGCTTTCCTAGTCCTGTCAACTGAGACAAGGTGGTTATATACATCTCTGAAGCCCTTGGCAGCATCCTGCTTGTGGATAGTTTTGCAGAAAAGACTGGGTATAAATTGGTGCATGTCTCTCTGAGTGGAAAATTGTTAGAGTCTGGGAGAGTGTCAGGAAGAGCATCACACCTGCATGCTCCAGGCAGTTGCTCCTGGCCATTCTGGAGACACAATATAGGCTAGAAGGACTCTTGGGCCAGACTTTTGCTGCTCCCTGTGGAAACCATTTTGATTGTGTCTAGAGCCCTACAGGCACCTTTTAGGAGTGCTCTCATTTGCACAGGTGGGTGCTGCGAGGCTCTAATCTCACCTCTGGTTCTCTCCACTCCTGATCACTATGGAGGGCCAGGAGTTGAGGTCATGGTGGCAGTGGTCTGACCTGAACTGCATCTTCAGGGATGGATCCTCCTTTAACAAGCACTGCCCAGCCATCTCCACAGGCTCTTTTAACACTCCTTCCAGCAAGGCAGCAGGTGATTTTTTGGAGTGAAATGATCCCAGCATCCATATGGTACTTTGGGATCTGTAAGTACAGGCCAAATCAGTGTTACTCTCATCCACTGCCTTGAGAGATGTCAGCAAGATCTCACCATCTGGGAGGCAGTGGCTGCTCTGGGTGTTTTGACTCCACGAGAGAAGCCCTGAAACGCCTTGGGGTCATTTTTTGATGTGCCCCCCTGGGGCCCCTCCTGGGCTCTGGTTTTTGGGGGCTGGAGGTGCTCAGCTACTTTGCCAGTTTTTGAGCCCTGCTGCTCCTTGCACAGGAATCCGTCTGCAAAGGGGTTGTTGCCCCTCCACAAGGTGTGAATCCAAGGCCTCCAATGCCTCGGGCATGCGGAGCATTGCACTCCCAACAGCTCAGGTAGGCACCTCCACATCATGGGTGGTGTCCCCAGGAGCAACCTCTAAGCTGTGCCAAGGGTTCTCCACCTGACCTTGGCCTGAGGTTGTCCACTATGTCACAAGAGGAAAGCCTGGTTCCTAACCCGGAATTGTAGCCAGGGTGGGGAGCATGAGGAGGGGTGTGCACAGCTCTGCCAGCCCCCCACCACTCTGCTGGCTGCCAGCAAGTGCAGGGGGATGGAGGAGCACAAGGCAGGTGCCCAGCATCTCTGCTGCCTCTGGAGCCAGCCCCTGGAGCAGAGCACTCCGGATACCCCTGCAGATGACAGCTGGTGGCACTCAGCACCTCTGGAGCCGTTCTGCAGGCTCTGAGTTTGCTTTCCATTCGAGGTGTGTGCCTCAGCTCAACCCCACACGCTTCCCATGGGGTTTGGCATGCTGTGCCCTTGGGGCTGCCTGCTGACAGTGCTCCTGTGCCAGCAGACAGCAGCTGGGGCTGGGGCTGCACTCGGCCGCGTCAGGCTGAGCTGACAGGCCTGGTGTGAAACAAGATGAATGGGCTGAAGTTGGTGAAAATTATTCTAATTTATAATCTGCTGCTTTGTGGAGCTCCCCAATTAATTCTCTCCAGATACATAAGTAGGCCACATGTTTGCTTTGCTTCAAATGTAATAAACATTACACTCTGTCCCCAGCTTTTGGTGCTGGTTGCTGTCAGAGCATTAGTCCCTGTAGCTAATTCCTCACACCTGTCTCCCAGGCTCCTGGGACCTAGGCTGGGCACGGGGCGGAAACACCAGGCTCCAGGAAACTTGTGGCATGGAGAGATAAACTGCTGATCAAAGGGCTAGTGCACAGTGCCTCTGAATATTTAGTCACAGGCAAGGCAGCCCAGCCCGCTCGGGAGAGGGCTTTGTTCTGACGGCAGCCGGGGTGGGATGGGGTGCTGGGATCTGTGCACCCCCAGGCCACGAAGAACTGGTGAAGGGCAGGGTCCATGGGCGATGCAGCAGTGATGGGGAGGCTGCTCTTCACAGCTCTGCTGGGGTCTGGGTGTCAGCACAGGGCTGCTGCAGCACCCAGGCACCAGCCTTGTGCAGGGAGAACAGCCTTGTGCAGGGAGAACAGCCTTGGGCAGGGAGAACAGCCTCTCTGGCTGGTGCAGAAGTGGCCCCTGCAGCCGTCCTCAGGGAAGGGTGCTCTGCTCCTGCCCTCCATGGTGCTGCAGAGCAGGAGCTGAGCACAGCCCCTGCCACGGAGCCTGGCCAGGAGCTGCAGCCCAGCTGAGCCTGGCCAGGAGCTGCAGCCCAGTTGCCCAGAAAGAGGCAGAGAGGGTCCCAGCAGGTAGCTGGGATGTTCATGGCCCTAAAGCGCCAGGATGCCCAGGGAAAGGCCTGTACTGCCTCTGCAGCCAAGGGCAGTACTACCCAAGAGTCTGGGCACTGCTGGCCCAGGCAGTGTTGTCAGAGGGAAAGAGAGGTCATGGGCAGCCCCTTGTTCTTTCAAAGGACTCCTGTGTAAATAGCAATAGAATCAATTTTGCAATGCCTTGCTGATCCCTCTCACCTCCTTCCTTACCCGCAAGGGATGGAGGGTGATTCCAGATTTGCTGATAACAAGGATGCAGAGAAGTTTGCAAGAGCAAAAGCCCCGGCTGTGCTCTGGTGCTGTGTTGAGCTGTGAAGAGCTGCTTTGCTTGATGAGGTGCCTCTGGTGGAGGGTGAATGAATTGGGGTTGGTACTTCTACCTAGTTTGATGCAACGATGGCTTATTGATTGCCGTGCAGAAAACTGGGGGAAGCTTACGTGGCACTTTGTTTTCAACATCTCCAGAGGAAAGAGAACTTTAAAAATAAGTTTAGAGTGTAGTTCAATAGTGAATTTCAGCACTGCTGCCACTAGCAGCTCTTCTCTCTCACCTGACTTTACCTCTCACATCCACAGCTTCTCTGCTGGCATCTGAGTGCAAGCAAAGGACCTGCCTGGCCTTTGGCTCCTGTCCTGCCCTGGGTGGTCCAGAGCCAGCCACACTTATTGGTGGCCCAGAGCCAGCCACTCCATGTCCTTCAGTGAGCCTTAGGGCAAGGACAAATTCCTGGAGCCCTGGTAGGGGAGAGGTTCTGGCTTCATACTCTGTGCCCCAGCACCCAGTTCTGTGCTTGCTGTAGGGCATGAGGAGCACCTGCCAAGTGTCTGAGCACACTGAGGGGATGCACTTCCCGCCTGTCCTTCATGGTGGGGCTGAGCATTCGCTCCACGCTTCCATGTTCTACAGGAGGAGCTGTGTTGAGGGCTCTCAAGGACAGAGATGCCAGCCTGGCCTTGAGGCACACGGCCCCCCCTTTTCCTGGAGCCCCAGACACAGGCACTTGTGTGCCCCATGCAGGCCTGCCAGGGAGGGGAGCCAAGCAGCAGCCGTTATCAGGCTCACACAGACCTTTCCCATCTGGCTCCTCTTCTGAAGAGTGATCCGTGTTCCCTGCAGGTGCCGGCAGCCGTCACCATCACGGGAGGTGCAGCCAAGGCGGGAGGTGCTGCTGCTCTGCCTGCAGAGTCGGGGGCTGCCCCCTCCAAGCCAGGCTGGTGCAGCCCTGGCAGCACCTCCAGCCCCTTTTCTCCCCTCAGTTAGGCAGGTGGGAGCTGGCAGGGAGCCCTGAGATTTGAGTCGGCTCATGCAGCTTGAGCTGCGTTGCAAGAGGCTGGAAACACAAAGCTCAGTCTGGGTCTGGGTCCAGAGCACTGGGGATGGAGATCTGGGGGGCAGCAACAAGAGGATGCACAAGGCCCTCGAGACTCTAAAGCCACCACTTCTCCCAGCTCCTGTGAGGGGCAGTCCTCCCCTGGCCCTGTAGGGGTGTGCCAGGGCACTGCACACCGGGGGGCAGGGATCTGCTGGCAGACATGGTCCTTGTCGCCATCGATGCTCTTTGTTGTCCCCACAGCCATTTGCAAAGTGCCACTGGCAGCGCGTGGAGGTTAAAGGAGAGCTGCCCACCAGGCTGGAAGGAGCTCAGACTGAACACCTTCCCTGTGGTGTTGTCAAGCCCTGTGACTGCAGAGCCACTGAGACTGAGCCAGGACATTGTCATCTCTCCTGTTTCCCCTGAAGCTATCCACGGAATTTCTGGGAAGGGCTGAGCTGAGTGGATGCCCACCACCCTGTTGTCAGACGCTCTTGCTTTTTTGCACAGCCTGGCCCGAGGCACAGGTGTGGGGCTTGGACTGGCTGTGCTGTGGAGTTGGGCTGCAGCTGTGCCACTGGCTGCAGACGCTCCTGCACAGCTCAGGGAAAGCAGCAATCCCTTGGGTGCCTGCTGCTAGCTCAGTCCCTGGCAGATGGGCAGGGGTGCTGGCTCTTGGGGAGCTGTGCCAGGACACGTTTCCAGGCCTTAGGTGGGAGAGTTTCTCCCTGATGGATGCAGTTTGCTTCAGAGGTGGAGCACTCACTGCAGGAGCAGACCAAAGCTGATGGGCAGAGGGGCAGCCAGGCTGGTGAAGCGAAACATTTCAAATGCTTTTCATTCCAGCTCTCTGCAGCCCATGCCTTGCCAGGAGCTGCTCTCTGTTTTCAGTTAACTTGGTAACCGCATCAGGACCCACTAAACAAGCTTTCCAAGGATGTTGCAGGAGCCAAGGCAGTCCTGGGTGTCTTGGTCACGTCCCTGGGGACAGTGCTGCTGAGTGTTGCTGGCACTGTGACACAGCTGCTCCACCTCTTGGCTTTGGGGATCCCCAACACCTTCTCTGGTGATACTGAGCCAGGGGTTTGGCTGCAGAGAACCCCCAGCTGCCTCCTTGGAAAGGACTCTGCTCTCAGCCTGGGTTGGACACTCCAGCACAGCTCTACTCCCTCTGCATGTGTTTCCTGCTCTTTTCTCCCTCCACCTACACCCACAGAGACAGGACAAAGGACCATGGGGAGTTAGAAAAGGCAACAGAGCTGAGCACTGAGAACCACCAAGCCCCATCTTTCATGGTACCCCACTTACTACACACACCCTGCCTGCACCCAGCTTCCCCATCCTGTTCTGGCTCCTGTCCTGAATATACTTTTACATTTAGTGACTCTCAGAGGTTTTTAAATTTAATGGGTTCCTTTTTTTTCTTTCTTCCTTCTTATCACCTGAGCTGGATCCTCTCTGAGCTACTGCCAGCTCCAGGGATTACAAGTGAATAATTTAGGTCTGATGGCACGTTTGAAGTTTAAGAAAAGGAAATGGCAAGTATAGCCTACTCCTCATCCCTACCCCAGAGCCACGGTGCAGGCTGCTGTTGTTTCTTCAGCGGTAATTTCAAGGATTCCCTAAGGAGCCAGGCTCTGCACATGGCATGGCCCCTCTTGGGCATGGCCATCCAGGTCCTGGCAGCCTGGAGGTGAGGGCTCCCAGGGCACCACAGGGACAAGGGGCTCATTTTCATCCAGCTGCCCTTACAGCCCACGATGCAGCTCCCCAGCACCAGCAGGAGGATCACTGTGTGTGCCATGGAATGACCTCCCTGCCTGTGGGAGGCACTTGGGGATGTGCCAGCCTGGTGCCAGGAGGGGTTAAATGCCAAACCAGTGTGTGTGTGTGTGTCCTGGCAGCTCTGCAGCATAGCCAGGAAGGGCAAACATGCCCTGCTGGAGAGCTGGGTGCTGGGCTGGCTGCTGCTGGAGGTGCCTCAAGGGTCACCAGCCTGTTGTCTCCAGGTGCTGGGGGAGGAAGGAGAGCCTGGCAGTGTGCTGAGCAATGGCAGCACAGAGCTTTTGGCTGGTTCCCCCACCTTTGCTGAGCACTGACACACTTCTGCTTGACTGACCTGCACAGGCTCTGGAGGCAGAGAACTCCCTCCCACGTCCAGGGCTGTGCTGCCAGCAGTGGGCTCTGGGCTGTGCTTGCACAATGCCAAGCACGTTGCTGGTTCTCAGGACAGGAGGCACAGGAAGATACTCTGGGAAATTATTTTTGCCTCCCTGCGATTCACTCTTCAGAGCTAAGTCACTTTTATCAGCTCTGGTTCAGCCCCAATGAAGGCAATCTTTCCTCATACATACACTTCTCTCTGCAAGGTGGCTCTGGCAAAATTTAAATATGAACTTTAGTGGTTTCCAGGAGCTCTTGGAAGAACTAACAAGCGTATCACAGGGTCCAGCATTAAATCCTTCCCTGCTGGGATGCAGTAGAGAACGGAAACTGTCAGGCAGTTTGAGATCCACTTAGCAATTAGTGCAGATGAAAGAAGCACTAACGCGAGAGCCCTGGTCTCTGTGCTTCTGGTGGGAGGAGGAAAGGAACGTGTAAGAGAAACATGACAAAATGTGACTGTGTATCCCACAAAACAATGAATCATTTTAACATTTCCAATCCTTTTCATGCAAGCAGAAACTGTCGATCAGTACGTGACAGAATTAAAGACCTGCAGTAAAACCTCGGAGCTGAGGATCTGTGAGAATTGTGAACACAGACTAATCTGTGTGATTCTGAATACAGCATACCAGGAGAGACCAGCAAATGTACAGGAGTCAGAAGTTCCAACAGTAGAAGTCTTCTGGGCAAAAGGGCTCCTCTGCCCACCCGGAGGAACACCCACTGGAGAGGAGAAACCATCACTGGCAA
Organism: Lepidothrix coronata; assembly: GCF_001604755.1. Classification (NCBI taxonomy): domain Eukaryota; kingdom Metazoa; phylum Chordata; class Aves; order Passeriformes; family Pipridae; genus Lepidothrix; species Lepidothrix coronata. The sequence continues at coordinate 3,274,631 of NW_016690279.1, forward strand.
CAGATATGGAGCAGCTACAGAAAGCAGGAGTATTTCCCAGAAAACTCCAAGGTACAACAAATGAGGCCCTAAGCCATATCCTTGTAAAAGCCTGCAAAATGTGATTCAGAATGTGTGTTCACAAAAGCTGCAGCCATATCCATGGCTCTGGAGGATTTGGGGCCGGCAAGAGCATCTCATAGGCTTTACACTCTGAAATGGTGAAAACAGCCAAGAGATGCCCTTCTATGACTCTGTGCCACGGCTAACTTCAGTCCAAAGTCAAATTCAAGGTAGGTTAGTAGGATGGTATCCCTAGAAAAAGGAAGGGCAGGCATAAAACAGCTAAACAGGGGACTTGTTGGTTATGTGCACGAGGGACATGATGGACTGTGCTTGAACCTAGTCGAAAAATATCTTTACTGGGCCATTTGAAAAGTAGTAGGGAAGACAAAAGTGCACAGTTTGGAAATACTAACTGGAAAGTTAGAATCATTCTTTGGTAACTGAGTGAGCACAGGGGCTGGACATGATGCACTTACAACATGTCTTTGGGGAGGCTCAGGCTCCAGCAGCTGCACTTTGGAAAAGCTGTAGAACCTTGTCTTACATGCAGAGAAACCTTCTAGTCACAAAATCAGGACAATAAATGGCACAAGAAAAGTGTAACTTTAAACTCAGTGCTGAGGGACTGCCAGGAGATGAAGGAAGCCAGGGAACTGGCTGTGTGTGCACACATACTGTCAGTTAAAAGCAGTGGATCTAATGGTGGAGGCTGAGCAGGATTTGCGTGCTTGTGTCCTCGGAAGAGAACAAAAGGAGGCTGTATCATGTCATTTAGCCCTTGTCCTAAGCTTTCCATCTACCTGAGGTTCTTGGAAGCAGCCCAGACCTGAGAGCCCAAACCTCTGCCCTTCCTCATTTCCTTTTCCCTGTCTTTTCTATATTGCATATCTAGGGCATAGCTCCAATGCAATGCCTGGCTGGTGAGCTGTGCATCCAGATGTAGTTCTTGGGAGCAAAGAACTTGGAATTGTGCCCTGTGCCACTGAGGGCAGGGCACTATGTGAACACACTCCACAGCACAGGTCATTCTCCCTCAACCCCCTGGGCACTCTCTGCCTGCACACTAACAGAGCCAAACACTTGCCATTGGGCTTTCTTCAGGCCATGGTCTGGGACTTGTCCAGCAAAGCAAATGCTGAATGACTGCCTCAAATAACTGCCCCAATCACTAATTTTTACAGGTTGAGTGGCAGCATTTCATGCTGGGCACAACAAGCAGAGGAGATGAAAGCTCAAAGCCAAATAGACATCACAGAGCCAGTACAGATGTGATTTATTAAAGAAATGTCTGGATTGCAGAGGAAGCAGAAAGGTGCATCTTGAAAGGAACTTTTAACGTCTGTGAGTGAAAAGCAACAAGGGCTGGGAAGCAAGGGAAGCTGCCGGGGGCAAAAGCTAATGGACCTGGTCCTGGGGTATGTTGTCAGCAGGGAACGTGGCTGGGAGCCAAAGGATAAGCTGTGCTGCTTCATCTGTAGCCATGAAAGCAAGAGCTGAGCAAAAGGGCTGCCCAAGCTGAGCTGAGAGGCAAGTGTTGCTGGAGAAGGGGATATCCCCAGGCTCCCACAGGGATCTGATGCGCTTTACCGTAGTTTGTGCAGAGAAACTAGTAACTACCATGCATTCAGCAGGGCATGTTGCATTTCTGCACCCTCTCACACTGGAGCAGGGATTCCAACTCCCACCTTGTTGTCCAGATCCAGTGCCTCAGCTGCCAAGTTCTGAGCAGACTCCCCATCCATCCCTCCTTTCCCAGTGTGCTGGCACAGCTTCTCCAGGCTGGTTCCAAGCCTTGGGTCCCCCATCCCTGCAAACAGGCCTGTGCAAGGAGGAGTGTCCACCTTCCAGCAGCTGTCCAAGCCCTTTCTCTCAGCTGTACATGCTCTGGCCGGGCTGAGGAACTTGTGGGGGAAGCCCCAAGCCTTCCCTTTCCCGTGCCAGCCTCCTGCTGCCCAGCCTGTCCGTCCATGCCAGTGCACAGCTGGGGCACTGCCTGCCCACGCTGTCCCCAGCCCTGAAGCCACTCTGAGCAGCACAATCTGCTGCATTAGGTCCATTTCAAGAGCCCCTCCAGGTCAGTTAGCAATTACCTGCACCAGATACACGCTTGGAAAGGAGCTTCTGATCTCTTCAATGCACTCGTTTTCCTCTTTCAATTTCAAATTCGCCTCACTGGAAATAGGCACTTCAGCCTCTTTTACAGACCATGGTAAATTAGGATTTCGTCCAGTTCTGTTGGTTTTGCTGATATAGATGTTTTTCTGTGCAGAGGCAATGCCATGGCCAATCCGAGGTGTGGCCAGACTCCCTCTGCTCAGACTCTTCCAGCTGAGCCTGTGGGTGATGTCATGGTACACAGAGTGTTTCTGCACAGACCAGTGGCCCCAGAATGTGCTGGGCAGCCTCTCCTGGGATGGGCACCCTGGTCCCAAAACTCTTGTTATCAATTCAGACTGGTGTCCCATGTTGTTGAGACATGGCCAGTGAGGCATTCCCTCCCTCAAAGAGTCAGCTGCAGTGCAGGTTTCCCATCTGCATACTCCAGTCTTGTCCTGGAAAGGAAAGGACGGGAAAGAAGGAAATCCAGTGTCTTTGCATCTGTCCTTATTTTTGTGCTGAAACCTGACTGCCATCCGCTTGTCACAATGATATTTTCTACAGTGACAACCTTCATGCTCTTCCAGCATAGCACTGGTCACACTGTGGGGATGCTCCAGCTGGTTTGTTCTGCTGCTCAGCTGAGGAAGACACGTCTCCTGCCTGTGCCCGAGGACAGGTTCCCAAGGGAAGGGAGGCTCACCGCAATCCTGCAGCTGGTGCATCTGCAGCAGTCTCTGGGGCCAGTGTGGAGCCATTCCCTGGCACCCCCTCAGAGGCTCAGTTTGGGGGCCAGGGCCAGCTGGCTGCCAGCAGGCACAGGCTGCTGGGAAAGGGGTCTGGATTTGCTGTTTGCCTCGTCACGGGGCACCTGCGGCCCGACGGGGTCACACCCCATCCCAAAACCAGGGTTCAGTGCTCAGAGGCAGAAGCAATTTTACATAAAGTTCAATTAAATATTTGCTTTATAATTGCGCAACAAATTATTCATAAAGGCATTGGAATCTAATCACAAGGCTGACACCGCCGAGTCTGCAAATGACACAGTACTTGGAGAGAATAAAGATGGGGGGGAGCTGCCAGGCTCTGGCGACAGGCAATCTGTGGGACAGTGGGAATGCTCCCAGGAGAAGACCCACAGCAGCACCAAAGAGGCTCAGCAAAGGCAGGGGCGTTTGGCTGGCAGAGTAAGTGGGGTGGCATGTGAGAAATGGCCCTGGGCAATAGTTTGGGAGTTTGGCTCATGTGTGCCCAGCAAACAGGGAAGCACTGGGCTGTGTCCCTCCCAGCCATGTTGTGTCAGCTCCATTTTCGTGTGGGCACGCTCTGCAGTGTGTTATGGAGCATTCCCAGCTCTGCAGGACCTGTGTGAGCACGGGATTGCTGCCTTCAGCTCTCGCCCCTATCTCCAGCAGGAATCACGGTGCTGCACATTTTAGGGGGTGCACAGACTCTCCCATAGCCATGGGGTGTGAAGAAAGTCATGTGGTGGTACCTGCCCATGGGGTCCATCCTAGACCTGTGCCAAAGCAGCATCCAGGAAAAGGCAGGAGGCAACCTGGGCAATCCCACAGTGCAGCCCTGAGGAGACAGGCATGTGAGACAAGGATGAGCAGCTGGCAAGAGGTGCTTGATAAGCACAGCAGGAGCAAATGTGACCAGCTAGGGACCCCCTGCAGGGAGTTTGGCAGGGGGACTTGCTTCCATGCAGCCTTCATGGCATCCTGAGCTGCAGCCCTGTGAGCAAAGTCCTCTCTGCCGGTCCTGACACCCAGTGCTCAGCTCCTTTCAGGGTGAACTTTGGAGGGCTGAATCCTACCCCCACGAAGAGCAAGAGTGCTGGGACTGAGCTGTGTGAATCTCTGTTGGTTCTGCTGGGATGAGGCAGGGTGAGGTCAGGGAATGAACACAGCTCTGCTGGGCAGGTGCTGAGTCCAGCAGCCACTGCAATCAGGTACCACTTTGCCTAACAAGTACCCAGATTCTGTCCCCTGCTGTGATCCTGGGCAGTGGGCTGCAGGCTGCCCTTGTCCTGCCAGGGAGAAGCCCTGCAGGGCACCCAGCATTAGGGAGGCTCTGACTGACAGAGGAGCTGGATCCTGGACAGAGCTGGACTGGAGATGGATTGCCTGCCTGCCAAATGTGGACATTAGACAGGGAGTTAGATTAATGGGAGATGGCTCTGCCAACAGAGAGGTGAGTCACAAAGCTTGTCCTGTGCTGAATCTGTTTCTCCAATAGGGAAGGAGTAGGAGGATTTAGCAAGATTAATCTCTCATAGAGTTGTGAGAATAGCCAGGATTCATGGGCTTCTCAGCAACAAATTTCCAAGTAAGCAGACAGCACTTTGGCTTGCTTGGTGTGACACAGCACAGATCTGTACTGGTAACTCTGGTTTCCCTGCCACTATCACAGGTAAGATCAACCATCCTCCCATGCTCACACATGAACCCTGCAGAGCACAGGCTGCACAGGAGCACCAGGCAAAGTGGATTGAAAGCACCACTTCCCTGCTGGCCTGCAGCTGCTCCACCCCAAACAAACAATGCTGGACCCTGCACAGAACAGGAGAAGGAGGTAAGAAAGAACTCCTTTTGGCAGCTGAGAGGAGCTGGTGACACATCAGCTGGGAGAGTTTGCCAGGTCTCTGCCATCTTTGCATGAAGAAGGAGTAGGAGCAGGGCTGGACAAGAGCCAGAGCATCTTTCCTGGTGTGACCAGCTCTTCCCTCTGGCTAGCAGATTGTGATGCAGCAGGACTGACACACCTGGCAGGACCTGATAGCCACGGGGGGAGGGAGAGCAGGTCGGTCACGGCTACTTTTTGGCAGATGATGGGGAGCTCTCAGACACTCCTGTATCTGCCCCTTTCAGAACCGAACACACCACAGAGGAGGATGAGGTCAGGAAGGGGAAATCTTGATAATTAGGTTTTATGTTGTGTTTTAAGGAACTGTGGAGAGAGAACCTCAGTGTTAGTGAACCAGGGAGATTTTTTCTGGAGAAGGCAGATTTCCATTCCATGTTGGGAGTCCTGTTTCATTCTGATATTTCTTCAGTTGTGTGTGTCATGGCTCTTCAGTCTGAGCAGTTTTACAAATGTGTTGTGGAGATGAAAGCACCAGGGAAAGCTGCTCAGGATCAAGTTGGAAAAGCTTTTAACTTTCAACTCCTTACAGACAAAGGCACATAGAGGAAGGGGGGGAGTGCAAAGACTGGGAAAAGGGACAGAGCAGAGAAGACAAATCACAACAAGAAAAGGAACAAGGCACTAGCAGAAAGAAAGGGAGAGATAGGGAGAGAACAAAGCAAAGAGGCCTGGAGCTCAATGAGATGGGGAGAGTGTATCAGAATAAGGGAACAGTGCTGCAGGTAGAGGAGAGCTAAGAAATACAAAAGAGCTATTTGAATGCTGGGATAAAACAAGGATGGGAATAAGAAGAAAAGAGAAGCCAGATGAGGACTAAATTCCTATGAATATAAAGGGGACAGCAGCAAAGTCAGAGGATAACCTGGCCATCCTTCTGTCACTGCAAATACCAAACATGACATGAAAGTAACGTGGGCTTCTGAGAGAGGCAGTGGGATGCAGCTGTGGAGGCTGCACTTGGTGTTCACACAGGTGGGGAGCCACGCTCACACCGGGAGTGATCCTGTCACGGGCGGTCCTTTGTTCTCCTGCTTTGGACCCTCCATTGTCCCTTCCCCACAGGGCCTGGGGTGGCTCCTGGTCTGTGCTGCCGTGTGACCTGGCATGCTCTGAGGCATTGCTGACTCCAGGTCTCACAGAAGGACTGCCATGATGTGCCTTCTTACAGGGCTCTCTGGGGCTCGTCTGGGAGCTGGGCTGGGGCAGCTGCCTGGACTTATCAGCACCCTGCATGGCAGCAGCAAGAGGGCATGGAATCACTGAGTCATAGAATGGTTGGAGTTGGAAGAGACCTTTAAAGGTCATCTAGTCCAGCCCATGTGCAATGAGCAGGGACATCTTCAACTAGATCAGGCATGGAGCTGCTGTGGCACAGAGAGGGTGATGGTAGGAGAGACAAATCTTCCCTGTCTCCAGGATAGGGGGGTCTTAGCAAAAAAAGAGCACCATGACTACAGACAAGTGCTGGAACCATCTCCACCCACTGTCAGACCAGGTTATTGGATGATTTCAGCCAGGTGTGCTCAGCTCCACCTGTGCTGGGAGGGGTGACCTCTCGTCTGTCCCAGGGAAAGGATCTGGGTGCCAGTGGCATTGTTGGCACAAGAGCCTTGCAGCTGTCCTAGGGCATTGAGCACACGGGCTCTGTTTGCAGACTGTGTTAGCAGTGGAGCAGCTGTGCTCCAGGCTTTGCTCCTTTCCCTACAAGAGCATCAGGCTCAAGTGGGATCTACTTTGGCAGCAGTACTTGCAGCTGGGAGGCCTCTCACTCTCTCACTGGGATTGAGGACATGTCTGAAGGGGATGATATGAAGCATTTCCTGGGTTGTCCTCATTGCCCCATTGACCTTTGAGCGTGGGAGTCAGGCAGCAGTTTGATGGTGGGAAGCCCAGCCAGTGCAAAGGTGGGAAGGACACTGCTGGAGCCTGACAATGGATCTGTGCCCTGCTTGTCTTTTGGTCCTGGAAAGGAGGAGCCATTCCTTCTGGATCCATGCTGGGGTTATTAACCTCTCTTTTGCTTGCCATCCACCTCTCCCTGACCTGCAGGCCACCTGCCTGTGCAGGAAGCACCAGACCCAGGTGGTTTGTGGATAACCTGCTACTGGGTCACCACTGTTTCTTGACCCATATTGGCCAAGCAGAGGATTTGTTTGCCTTGTACAAGGTGCTGTACATACAGAGCAACAAGGCATTCCCTTTTCTGGTGTTCTCTCTTGCTCTTTTCAGGGCCAAATTCCAAGACCCAATACCAGAGAATGCTGTGGACTCAGGAGAGCATTTTCTCCAGGTAAGAAGCAAGACCCTGGACAGCGGACACTGGAAAATGTCCCACTGGCAGGTGTTTGCCTGAGCTGTGGCTAAACCCTGACTTGCATGATCAGATTTATCTGTCCCCAAATAGTACTGCAGCCTCACCAGCCTTGAGCTTCTTCTCTGCTTCCACCTTCCACCTGTCCTGATCATGGCCAAAGGGTTCTTCAAAACCAGCACTCTGCTGTGGATCCTGCTGCTGGTGTGTGACTCCACCGTAGGCAGCAAGGTGTGCTGCCACTTCTGCCCCTGCCCCCCCTCCAAAGTGCTACTGGGCAAGGACAGTGCCCACCAAGCTTCAAGCAGGGCTCTGAAGAAGGCACCTGAGACCTGAGGTGGGTGCTGAGGATACCAACTGCCACAGCGACCCCTGTGCACAGCAGGATGGGGTCTGACAGCCCCAGCCCCAGTGGTGCCCAGAGCCCCTGACAGAGCTCCTGCCTCGCTGCCACTGGGCCGCCGAGGTCTGGCACCATTCAAAGGCTGGGGAAGAGTGGGCTGGGGTCTCTGTCCCTGACCTGCTGAAGCCCTGGCACGCCGGTTTAGTCCTGCACTCCATGCACTGAATGCGTTCTCAGCCCCGGGCATTGGAGGGGCGCCCTGACCTGGGGGGCAGGTTTGCCCCTTCCCCCGCCTCTGCCCCTTCCCCTGCCCCCGTCCGCGCCCCGCTCCCGCCTCCGGGGCGGCGGGGACGGCACTGCGGGCGGCGAAGGCGACGCGGGCGCCGGGGCGGGGGTACCGCGGGGCGGGGAGCGGACCCGCGCTGCGGGCAGAGCCTCGTCACCCTGCCGGGGACCCGCGGGGCTGGGGGGCCGCTGCCCCCTGCGCCGGGGCCAGGCGGCGTCCCAAGGGCGGGTCTCTAGGGGAGGCCCCGGGGCCGGTCCGGGGCGCGGACCCGGCGCTGCATTCTCAGAGTCTCCAGCAGAGGCTGGGCTGGGCTGGGCTGGGCTGGGCCGGGCTGGGTTGGGCCGGGCTGGGCTGGGCTGGCGGGGAAGGAGGGGAGGCAGGCAGGGAGCGAGGGGGAGGAAGGCGGCTCTCGCCGCACATGCATCCCCCGCCGCGCACCCGCCGCCCGCGCCCCGCCTCGCGCCCTGCCCGCCCGGTGCCACAGCCGGCTCCGCTCGCCGCCGCCGCCGGTCGGGGCTGCGATCCGCTCCGTGCCGGGGCTCCGCTCCCTGCTCCGCGCCCGGCTGCGGGGGCTGCCATCCGCTCTGTGCCGGGGCGCCGGGGCTCCGCTCCCTGCCCGGCTGCTGGGACTGCGATCCGCTCCCTGCCCGGCTGCTGGGGCTGCGATCCGCTCCCTGCCCGGCTGCTGGGACTGCGATCCGCTCCCTGCCCGGCTGCTGGGGCTGCGATCCGCTCCCTGCCCGGCTGCTGGGGCTGCGATCCGCTCCCTGCCCGGCTGCTGGGGCTGCGATCCGCTCCCTGCCCGGCTGCTGGGACTGCGATCCGCTCCCTGCCCGGCTGCTGGGACTCCGCTCCGCTCCGTGCCCGGCTGCCGGGGCTCCGCGCCGGGGCCGCGCCGCCCGGTGCCGCGCAGGATGCCGCGGGAGGCCGAGCGCCCGGCGCGGGGGGGCCGCCGCGGCCGCCGCCCCAGGTAAGAGCCGGCTCGGGGGGCGGCGGGGCGGGCACCGCGGGGCAGCCCAACTTCTCCGTCCCTCGCCGCGCCGCAAACTTTGCCGCCGCTCGGCGGGGCTGCGGCGGGCGCTCCCCGCGGGTGAGCGCGGGCTCGGCCCGGCCCCGGGGTCGCCGCCTCGGGCCGTGCAGCCCCGCAGCCCGGGGTGCCCCGGGTCTCCTCGGTGTCGGCGGGAGAAGCCGGAGGTTTGATGCCTCATGGGCGTCGCTGCCGGGCGCTCAGCGCTGGCACCGCGGGATCCAGCGCGGCTCCGCCAGCGGCGGGTCCCAGCACACCCTTCAGTTAAAGCGCTCCGGTGCTTGGAGAGCTGTAGCTCCTTCTTTAACCGGTGGCATTTTAAAACACCCTCTTCGGGCTCCTTCCTGCGCAAGAGCCATCTCCCCAGTTCTCGCAGAGACCAGAGCCTTTGCGCCCATCCCATTCCGCATGGGCTTTGCTTGGGGTGTGTGTGGCTGCAATGCCTGAGGAGCCCAGCCCGGAGCCCTCAGGGCTGGCCGGGTAACATCTCTCTTCACAGAGCCACGTTTTTTTTTCTAACAGCAAACTAAAAATAACTGTTCTAAAACTAGCACTTTCCTCATTTAAAATGTGGTTCCCAACTGGCTGCGCACAGGCCTTGTGGGAGCAAGAGCTGCAGCCGTGTCTGCCCCCACCGCCTGCCCCGGCCCAGCACTGCCGTGCAAGGTACCTCTCGCTGGGCGTCTGGGGAGCCCAACCCGTGGCATCTGGGCTCCTGTGGGCACTGGCAGTGGGTCTGGGAATGGAGGGATGCGGTTTTGATGCCTCCACTCTTCTTGTTTAATTTCTGGCGGTTTCCCCCGCACAGTCTGGGGAGAGCTGTTGTGTCTTCTTGTCCAACCTCATTGTGTGCATGAACAAGACTGGTTACAGGGCTGATGGTGTAGGCAGCAGCAAGGAGAGGCAGGCTCAGGAGTTCAGATGTAACTTCATGAGACAGTGCAGTGCACCTCAGGGAAGCCTTTGGACCTGAGAGGGCTACAAAGGATGGATGGCTCCACCAGAGCTCTGGTTCTCCAGAGCTTGCTTGCATGGCCTGAGGTGGTAAATGGGGGATGTGCCTCTCTGTCCCTGCTCCTGGGTTGGTACTGTGCTGTTAAAATACCATGCACTGCAACGTAGTCTTGCATGCCACTGAGGAAATCTCGGCTAATGACTCTTTGGGACCTGTTTCTATTTCTTCAGAGTGCCTAACACTCAGAGCATGGCTGAAGCCTGCAGTCTCTGTACTCATACATTTCGTGCCCAGCTCAGAGCCTGGGCTTTGCCAGGTTTTCCCTGTGAGACTGGTGGATGCTCTCCACCCCTTTCAGGAGAGCACTGGGTAAGGAGTATTTGCAGCAAACAATTATCAAGGCTGGAGATCATTGTCCTGGTACATCAGTTTTCAAATGCTGAAAATGAATAGCTTCTCTGGCTTTGAATCTGAAACCGTTTTCCCTGTGCTGGTGCTGTGTTTGTTTGTTTTCAAGGCCAAAGGGTGGTTCAGCTGCTCATTGATGAAATCCTGAAATGTTGACGGTACCCTTAGTGTAGCACAGGGTAGAGCCCACTGAAATCTGAATAAGCTGGCCCAGATTCTGCACTGACTTTTATATCACGTCCGCCTGTGCTCCGGTGAGGTGGGGGTCAGAGCAAGTGAGGCTTGGTCTCTGTATGAAATGCCGGTTGCTGAATAATACAGAGATGGAATTGGTGGGCTTATGAAAGAAAAAGTATGTGCTGTTTCATAGGTAAAAAGGGCCAGCTTTGTTCCTGCCTAAAAAAAAAAATATGCCCTTTGCTTTTTGGTGCATTGACACTTTATAATATGATATGGTGATTTCATACCTATGACACAGAAGTGGCTACTGAAAGAAGGTCAGTTTTAAAACTCTTTTTCAAAAGAAGCTAGCAGGCCTCCAGGAAAAAAAAAAAAAGAAAGAAAAGGTTGGTTTTAGCTTAAAAATAACAGTTAAAATCCTATTTTTCTTAGCTTCTTATCAAATAATACAATATTTTCATGCTTTAAATGCAATGTCATGATTGAAAAATTCATAGTTCTTGCTTGTGTGTAAGGATTCTGAGAAAAAGGGTCATAATTTACTGTTCTTTGTGTATATTGTCTGATTAGCTTTTGGGGGGGGGTTGGCACATTGAAAATAATATTGGGCTAGCAAGGGTTTTTTCATAGGAAATTTTACTTTTGTGCTCCTAGTCACTATCCCATAGTAGTAAAATTTGGCTGCAAACATTGCAGAGGGAATGTTTGTTTGTTTGTTTGTTTTTTTGAAACCCCTTTTACAACCCATGAACTTTATCTCCTTAGAAGGATTAGATTGTTCATGGAAGCTTTGAAACAAGACTGGACTTCAGGTGGGATTTAATCTGATATTATTCCCTTAAAGTACAATTACATATTTACTTTCAAATAATTCATTTTTATATTTTGAACGCCCATTTTTGGAAAGTAAAGAAAAACAGACTGAAAAAGAAGGAATGTGGTGACACTTGGTTTCTTTCAACATCGTGTCACGAAACAGTATTTGTACATAAGAATACAGCCATGTATGAATTTGTGTCATTATCTTTTAACCATGTGGTTATGCAGCTGTGGTTGGGTTTACAAGCAATGACACTTCTCTGCAGATAAGTCCACACATATCCCGAGGCACAGGCCCTTTTGAGTGATCTGCTTTCTTGAAAAATTAACATGTAAAGATGAGGTGGGTGTGAGTCCCAACAAGACTCCTTGCCTGAGGTGGTGGGTGGACACGGTGTAAGCTCCCTGCTGTTCTCTGGATCCCTTTGGTCTCTACCACCAGTTTCAGGAAGGGTGCCCGATGGGGAGGGATGTCACCAGCTTTGCCTCAGACCATTTGTTGCCCTGGGAGTGTCCTCCCTGTGCCCTCAGCACCCTCTTGCTCCTTGCTCTGCAGTGGGCAGGGTTCCTTTGGGTCACCCTGTGCTCAGGGCTCTGTGTGTGGCTGCCCAGGGCTGCAGGTGAGGGGACAGAGCTCTGCCCCGTGGGCTTGGCTACTCCAGCACCCACAGGGCTCACAACTGCATGTCCCTTGTGTTGCTTGTGAGGCACAGTCCTCCCTCCACCCCAGCAGAAAAGCCAAGTCTTTTTGTCTGGATTTGGGCAGCAAATTGCTACCTGTCAGCCTTCCCTGCTCCCGTGAAGACTTGGAGTATGGGGTTGAACTGGGACTGGGACTCACCAGTCACCTAGCATGGGCTGGGGGGTATCTATTTCTGCAGTTGTGTCTAGTTTGTGGGTTAGTTTCTGCTTCAGAGAGCTTTGGAGGGGTCAGGTGAGGGGCTCTCTGTTCCTGCTGGTAGCCACTGCAGAGACCCATCCTCCCAGTTCAGAGTTTCTTTTTCATTTAGTCATCACTTTCTATTATTTGCAAAATCCATAAAAGGAATACAGCACATTACAGTAATTTTCAATCTTACCCTTTGCAACAACTCTGCTTTCAGAGACTAGTCCAGACTTTACTTCAGCTTGGCTCTGTGTCCCCTTCATTTTCTTTCTTTTCACTGTCCTTTGTGCTGTGGAGGGAGAAGGGAGTTCTGTGTTAGAGAGTTCTGTGTTATCCTGTTGAGGAAGGGTTTTTGGATGACATTTTAGTGCTGGTTCTCCAGGACAATATCTGGGTAGCAAAAGGGGATTTTTCTCCACCAGTCTCTGCCTTCCCTCATTGCACAAGGCTGACTGGGACTCCTGCAGAGGGTCTGGGTTCTTTCTTTTCTGATGGAAGCTGTGTATCTTCTGGGTGCTGCTGTTCCTCTGATCCTCTTGCAGTGTGGTTGGAATTCTTCCTGCAAGATTCTTCCTGTCTCAGCTCTTCAACAGCATTGCAGCACCTTCTCTTCTCTCATTTGAGGGCCTGTGGGCAGGTGGTAGCTGGCAGCTGGGTGCAGAGCCCACGGCAGCTGCAGAGCTCCCTTTGCTGCTCGTGTTACCTGGTGCATGTAAAGGAAATGGGGATACAGGGCTCTGCTGGGAGGTAGGGGCATGAGAAGAGGTTGTTCACAGTGCATGGGTTGTCCAGGGCTGCCTGTGCCTCGGTGGCTGAGCATGTTTTTTTCCTTCAAACTTTGGGTTTCAGTGCTGCCTCTGCACTGGGTTGACCCGACCTCTCCACCGGTGCCCAGCATGGGGAGTGCGGTGGAGGTGAGTGTGCACCCCGGTACCAGCTGGGAACAGGTCTCCCCAGAGGCCCTAGAAGGCCTCTGAGCAAAAGGTGGAAAGGTGGGGGACAGACCTTGCTAAGCTGAGGCCCCTGCCTTGTTCTTCTTGAGAGTGGGGGTAGTTGTGCCCTTGGGCATAGGAGAGGCAGCCAGCCCAAAGCTGGTCCGTCTGTGCTCCAGCCCAAAGCTGGTCCATCTGCTCCAGCCCAATGGCTTGGTTTGACTAGATCATTCATTGCTGCTACAACTACAGGCTGAAAATCAAGGTGCTTTTCAGAAAGTGTGTCCTTTCTGCTGGGTGCCAGATCTCAGGACAGCTCACTAAACACAAGGGAAGGTTACAGTACTCGTTGCAACCTAATGACATTTTTTCAGCTAAAGGCAGCACTTCTGTGTTTCTAGTCCTGCCCTGCTGCTCCTGTCTGGGAAATCTGCACTTGCCTTCTCTCTGCCTGCTGTGCCCTGTTCTGCTGCCCTGCTTTTACTCACTTCCTTACCCCTCACTCCTACTCCAGCAGTACCATCCGTGAGCCTGGAAAAAAAGCCCAGCAGAGCTCATTCAGTTTTGATTCCACTCGGTGCTACACTTCCTAATTTCAGGTCCTAGTGAGAGAGCCATGCCTTAGCTCACACTCAGCAGGACTGCGGCTCTGGGCAAAGTGCCTGTTAGCACTGCTGTCACACTGTTGAGGGCAAGGTCTGCTCCCCAAACAGAGCAACCTTGCCTGTCTCACACTGTCACTGCTGTCACCTGTGCTGAATTTGGCCCTGACTGGGTGATGATGGAAGCTGTGGGTACGATAGAGGTGATGCTGGGTCTGGTGTTTGTCAGCAGCAGCCACAGATCTGTAGCTGTCCTGTAGAAGCATTCAGCCAGGTACCCAGCAGAGCTGGGAGCATCCTGCCCCTGGTTTGGGCAGTGATGTGTCAGGGTATGTCACTTCATGGAACAAGGTGGTCCTGTGCTCTGGCTGTGACAGTTTTGTGAGCCTTGCTGATTGGGAAGTCCTTCAGGGAATCATGAAAGCAGACTTGGTTGTTCAACAGCCTTTTGCAGACACCCCCTACCCCTCTTTGTTCCTCCTCCCTGCTACAGAGAACACAAGGGGAAGGAGACATGGGCTCACTCCTCTTTCCTTGCTGACACTGCCTCACTCACCATTGCCACTTCAGCCAGGATTTTGTTAATCTCTTCCTAATTGACTGTAGCCAGTGGCATTAACTGCAGGTGACTCAAAGCTCAAGGCCCTCAACTCACCTGAAGCTGCTGATGGCCAGAAGCTTTCTGCAGCCAATGATGGGATGTGAAGGGAGTCGCCATAGAAACATCTTGGGCAATAAATGGAGCCTCAAAAGCTCTGCCTGCCTTTTGGCAGGAGCCTGTGTGTGCATGTGGGTGCAGGTAGTGGTGTGCACCCAGCAGACCAAGGATGTGAGACATTTGGAAACAGCAGCTGCAGGAGCAAGCACAGGATCTGAGCACTGCTCTGGTAGGCTGGCATTTCCCCGAGGTTTTGATTGCAAAACTGAGTCAGAGCAGGAGGGTATGATATGATCCTGATACTGGCCTGGCAGGAAGGGGCTCACTCCCACAGCTGAGCTGTGTCCAGTGCTGTGCAGAATTCAGCCCCTCCTGGGCTCTGCAGCCCCAGCCTTGGGGCAGCCCCGTCCCCTTGCTGTGCATGGCAGCACTGGGGACTCAGCACAGCCTCTGTGGGTGACACCCACCTGTCCCTGGGCTCTCTCCTGAGCACTGCTGCCCTTCCCTGTGGTCTGGCACTTGGGAGCTGTGTGCAGGCAAACCCCAGCACAGGGAGGTCTGAGGCCCCATGCCCACCCAAGAGGTGTTGGAGCTGGGTACCTTGGGGTGTGTGTTCCCCAGGCCCTGGCCTGGATCTGCCCCCTTGGTGACCCCTGCTGCCTTCCTGGGCAGAGCCTGGATGCCCCTTGCTGGCCAGGGAGCCTGGGCTTCCTGAAGGCAGGCTGTGGGGCAGGTGGCTCCTCTGGCTCTGTCCTCATACCAGCCAGAGCTGGGGAGGGCAGATAAAGGTTTGGCTGCTCCTAAGGCTCAGACCCTCCTGGTCTGGCCATCCCGGGACAGAAGGAGTGTTGGGAACCCTGGGCCAGGCCCTTGTTCTGATGTCTTCCTCCTGCTCTGGAATGGCTGTGCAAGACAGTAACTTGTGTATGTGTGCCTGGGGATGCTGTGCTCCCTTCCCCAGTCCTGCTTCCTTGCGTCTCTGTCTGTCACACTGGGATTATCTCCCTCTGCTCCTACTGCAGCTGCTTCCCGGAATCCCAAATCCCCAAAATGCTGTTTCTCCAGTAATCCTTGTCATTAAAAGTGGCTCCTAAGCTCAGAGCACCTCCTCCTGTCCTCATCACCCTCTCTAGAGAGGAGCAGTTTGAGATGGCACATACTAACCATGAGCAAATGAGTCTGCTAACCTGGAACAGGGCACTGTTTTGTCTCCCCCCACCCACCACCAAACTCCAGTCGCCCTTGAGTCCTTCTGGGTTTTCACTATTCTGTTTTTCAGCAGTGTGAAAATGTGCTTTTTCCCCTGTTGTTACAGCCCTGACAAGGCACGTGGCTGTTGGTGCCAGTGTTGTGCTCGTGTGGGAGAGGGAATTGTTTCCCCTGTCACTGGAGTCTAGAAGGCTGAGGACATACAGGTGAGGGAGGGGGCTGCTTTGGGAGCTGGACTTCACCAGCTTTCTGAGCTTGGCTGCCTTCCCACTTATGAAATACAGCTGAACCTTTTGATGGCAGGTAGGAATAGCTGAGCATCAGCAGAGTCCTTAAGAAATTACATCCCTGCTTAAACTTTCAAAAGTCAGCTGAACACCCGTTCGCCACAGCCCTCCCGGGCTGTTCCCCAGTGGCACGGTATTTTCTGCAACAAAACTCCTGCTGCAGCAGCACTGTCCGAGGGCAGGGCACTCCTTCACTGGGCATCCTCACCTGTGCTGCAGGAGACGGGGACTCTTCCCGTGCCAGTTTTGGGATGCTGTGGAGGTGCGAGCTCAGCTCTGCCCAGGGCTTGTCCCCGAGCCCCCGAGGCGGCACGGGCGGGGGTCCGGGTGGTCCCCGGGTGCCGGAGGGGAGGGAGGGCGGGCGGGGGTCTCCTCCTCGGGCCGGTGCCGGCAGAGGGAGCCATCCTTCCTCCTTTCGTATGCACAGCCCGGCGTGCCAATTAACCAATTAATTTGAAAGGTGCTGTGAGAGGTGAGATTAGAACTAGGGTCCTCCACTGGGCAATGGCTCTGCTCGTCTCGCTGAGGCTCAGGAGCGAGCGTGTCTTTCCCAAATCCCTTCTCTCTGCTTTGACGCCCAAGTTCTCCTCTCAGGTGAACCCTTGGGTGGGTTTCATCTGGTCCAGCTTCTCCTGGCCATGCAAGACAGGAGCAGCCTCCACAGCAGGTGTGGTGGGGGCTGATGGCAGTGCCTTGGTCAGCTGGGGGTGTGGGCAAGGGATGAGCCCCAGACATGCAGTGGACCAGGTCTGCAACTGTGAGCCCCCCTGGACCATGGGATGAGTGACCAGGGACTGTGGCTGACCCTGCAGATGTAGACGTGGCCTTGCTTTGCCTTGCCTTGCCTTGCCCAGGATTTGGCAATGGATTAGCTAAGGCAGACGAGCTTGTGAGCTGGAGCTGTGAAGTCCTGCCTAGAGAACTGACTGTTGTGTTGGTGGATGATGCTGCTCCCCCCTTCCTTGGTAATCACAAAGCGATGGAGGCATGAAGTGAAGTGCAAGCACTGATCCTTCTCTGGCTGGAGTAGCCACCACAGGTGAGCATTTATGGATTTTGCCTGAAAAAGCTGTTTATGTTTTTGTGCAATGGGAGACCCGTGTCTGGCTGGGAAGGATGTTTGGAACCATCGGTTGAGGCTTTAATTGGTTTTGCACCTACAGTGCTAATGTGTTTTAGTGGACTAGATGGGAGGTGGGTGGTGCTTGGCTGCTCCAGGACAGGAGATATGAGCTGGTGTCATGGGACTGAAGGGGCTCAAAGCTTTGTGCAAGGAGAGTTGGCAGCTTCTCACTGTGCCGTGGCTGCTGTTTTCTATTTAATGCATTCAGAAAGGGTCAGTCTGACTTCCTCTGCTCTGGCTGTGAACCTGGCCTGCAGTGGTGCTGCCATGTGTTTTGGAACTGCTGTGGAATAACCTCGCTAAGCAGTTAAGCACCACACAGCCACCTGCTTACTCCCTCATTCCCAAGTGGGGCATGGGAAAAGGAAAGGAAGAGGAAAACTTTTAGCTTGAGGTAAAACTGATTTAATAAGTGAAGGAGAAGTGAAAGAAGAGAAAAATTAAGACAAGGGATGCAAAGGCAAACACTCACTGCGTTCTGTAGATAGACTGATGCCAAGGCAGTTCCTGAATTAAAGGTGGCTCACTAAGCTCCTTCCTCTCCCTTTTTATTGCTCAGCATGTCATTAGATAGCTTTGTAGTTGGTCTGGGTCATCTCTCTGGTTTTCTCCACTCCCAAACTCTTGTGCATCCCCAGTCTGTTTGCTGGGGGCATAGTGAGAAGCAGAGGAGGCTTTGACACTGCAGTTTGGCAGTAGCTAAACCA
This sequence comes from Lepidothrix coronata, assembly GCF_001604755.1. Classification (NCBI taxonomy): domain Eukaryota; kingdom Metazoa; phylum Chordata; class Aves; order Passeriformes; family Pipridae; genus Lepidothrix; species Lepidothrix coronata. The sequence continues at coordinate 3,292,155 of NW_016690279.1, forward strand.
TTAGTGTGTTATTGGTTTTGTTTTGGCCACGAATCTGAAACTCAGCACCATATAAGCTGCTGTGAAGCAAATTAACTCCTTCCCAGCCAGACCCACTACAGGACAGTTAAACACCCTTTAGTGCCCTTGGCAAAGAGCCCTCATCAGACCTGGGCAGTGGGAGATGAGGTTTCTGTCCTGTGGATCAGATGGCCAAGGCACACTCAGGCTGTGCAGGGCAGAGGCACAGCACTGCCTGTGATGCTGCCAGAACATGGTGTTTGTTGGGAGAAGCTAGAGAAACACCAGAGTGCTGGAAAACAACCCTTGGGAAGCAGGGCTGGATGCAGGCAATGAGCTGCTTGCTCAGCTGATGTGAATTAGCCTCAGTTCTTCAGAGTTCTGGCAGGTCAGGGTCTGACCTGTGACCATGCTGAGTATCTCCCTTCAGTTCCTGGGCACAGACTCCAGTCAAGTTTGCTTCTAGGGAGGCATTTTCCAAACCTTGGGCTGTCCCAGAAGCAGAAAATCCTGCAGCTGAGCCTGTGTTGTTCATAGTAAGCACTGCCTTGGTTGTGAAAAGCTGCTGTGAAATAGAAATGAGAGGGAGGGACCATGAAGCCCCATGGTGGGAGGCCTTTTCTTTAAACTGCAGCTGAGGTGGGCTTAGGCAGAGGTAGGACACAGTGTCTGGTCCTGGTTTCCACAAGGCAGCACGTGCGTTTCCCTTGTGAGCAATGAAAGGCTGGTACTGAGACTCATCCCTATCTTTTTTATATCTAGTCCATCACTGTGCTATCTGGTGCTTCCCCAGTATATATAGAAATAGCAACAACAGATTTCTTTGTCCTCTTCTAGCCAATGCCTGAAGTGATTGATAAGTTCATATGTTTTTGTGTGTGAGTTCTGTCTGTGCACCAACATGAGGAAAGCTGTCTCGTGGACTGATGCTCTTGGTGCCACCCACCACGGGGGCCCAAGAACTGTGCAGGTGCAGTGCTTGTGTCTGGCTTGGTCCTGAACCTCTCAAAAGTTTGGTATTGGCCCTGCTCAGGGCAGCTGTGTCTTGTTACTCAGTTTTGGAGTCACAGTGACTGCATGTTCAGGTGTGAGTTTTGGTGTCAAGTCACTGAGAGGTCTGATGGGAGAGGGGAGTGGCAAGACACGTACAGCTCTGAGACCAGCGAGGGGGAGAGTGGCTTCTTGGCTGGACACTGCTTGGCTTTGGATGCCCAAACTCTGCCTGAGGCTGCTGCCAGCCCAGCAGCCTGAGAAGGGTGGTGGTTTGGAGGGTAGTACACAAAGGAACACATTTTGTCTGCAATGCAGTCCTCCCTAGTTGGCTTCAGGCAGTCCAGTGTCTATCTGGAGCAGTGGGGGCCTGGAGACTGGCGTGGCAGCACACAGGGGATGTTTGTGCAATTTGGGATTTCAGCACTTTTGCAATGGCCTGCATGGCTTGGGGGTGGTGGGCTCTAGGCTGGGGACTTTGGGGGATGTGAATGGGTCCTAATGTGTCTGTCATCAAACAAGCTAGAAAGGAGTGTGGAGAAGGAAGCGAAGCAGCCCAGAGACAAGGGGAGAGTGAGCTCGGAGTGACCAGGGGTCTGCAGTGTAGTGACAGAGAGCAGGATGCAAACAGTTGAGGTGTGTGAGGGTGACAAAGGCAGAGAAAGCCACAAAGGAAAGTGGGAGTGTGACTGTACGTGTGTGCTTCCAGTTCTCCCCTTTTTCCAAGTGTGGAACTGCTTTGGGAAGGTGGGGTGGCCTTGATGAGCGCACACAGAGCCAGTGTCTATGCGTTTTGTTGGTTGTGAGGATCTTTCACTGCCAGCAGTACCGAGTGGCTGTTGGACTGGATGGAGAAAGTTGGGCCATGGGGGTCCTGTGTGTGCCTGGGGGTGTTCCTGGGGAGGCAGTGCCAGGCTGCAAACCTGCAGCAGGGCTGAAGGACTCGGAGCTGCAAAGGGCTGCACCCGCCCGTGTGAGTGTCTGCACCCTCTCTTGCATGCACATGCTCACGTGTTCCAGCACGATCCCGCCTGCTCACGTGGATGTGGATCTCCTTGGCTCTATTCTTTCACATGCACTTTGTCCATTTGCTTTTCTGTCCTCCCTGTTGCTGCTGTAATCTCTCTCTCTCTCTTCCTCCCTTTGTTCCCTGGGCTGCTTTGCTGCCTTCTACTTCACCATGTCCCTCTTTATTCCTTTTGATAATAATAACATTAGAACCTACATACAAGGCCCCAAGGTCCCTGCTTTGTGCAGATACATGAGCAAAGACCCTTCAAAGCCTGTGTGCTGGGTTGAGAAGGTTCTCATAGTCTCTCTGTTGCCAGGAGTGGCAGAGGCAAAGGGCTTGATTGTGAAATAAGGCCTGTGCAAAACCCCACACTGTGTCCTCTGTCCATCCTGGAATGTCAGAATGCTGGTCTCGTTTGATGGAGTTTTACACCAAAGCCCTGAACCCTTGTGCCTGATGGGAGGAACTGGACGATTAATCTCCCTTTATCAGTTGTGCTGAGCAGAGTGGTTGTTCCCCAAGCTCCCAGTCTGTCCCTTCCTCATTGTGCCATTGGTTTGGTAGTAATATTAAAGTGAAGCTACTTGGGGATTCCGTTCCAGCCTGCTGTGTTCACGTGCTTTGAGCTTTCAGAGATATTCTCCTTTTCAACTGCAATTTGCACATTTGGCCTCTGCTGAGAGGTGATGCTTCAATGGGATGCTGAAGTCTGGTGGTTGGAAAGCAGCATTTCTTGTTTTGCATATGTGGTACCCACTGTATTTCCTTTCCTTGGTCCTGTGTGGCTGCTGGGTGCTGGTCCACATCTGCAAATACAGCACTGCAGGGGGGGAGGAGGAATCAAATACTTTTTTCTTCAGCTGACAAAGTGGTCAGAGTTTCTTGCAGAGAGAAGGTTAATACTGTATCTGGCTTGCAGAATCATATCCAGAAACCTGTTGACTTGTTACAAGGATGTGGCTCTGGTGTGCTGGTCCATCATGGAAAGGGAAGGGCTCTGAAATCCAGAGATACATTTAATTTTTTTTTTTTCCCCTCTTAAAGTCCTCCAAGAAATGTGCATCCAGTCTGTAGTGGTCTCTTTCAGCTTTTTTCAGCCACACTCCAGTTTTCTGATGCTTGCTACCACTTTGGCTCTCTCGTAGGTTAACCTGTGTCCTGCAACTCCTTGCTGAGAACTGGATTTGGGAAAGAGCAGGCAGTAAAATCAAAAGCCATCACCTGTTCCTGGAATTTGCTGCTGTCTGCAACCCTTTTGGTTTATACACAGCAAGGGTCACAGAAGCAACAGGCTGTTTTGGCATATTTGCTTCCCCTGTGATTTCTCTTTGAGCAGCATGACCTGTGTGTGGGGTCATGACTCAAGAACAGTAAAAGCAGCCTGGGGATGGGCTGTAGCAGCAGGACCCTCTGTTCTTGTCTCTCTGCAGTAAAAAGCAGAGGGGCTGTAATGCCCATGTCAGCCTCTTCCTGGGCATGTGGGCCACTGTGGAGCCTTTTTGCAGGCACTTATGTTGGTCACTGTGCTGGAACTGGCTGTCAGCAGGATCATCTCCTCCTTTCTTTGGGCAAAGTGCCTCAGAGGGCCTGAGCACCCTTCCCAAGGAGAAACTTGGTCTTTCTTTGGAGCCACAGACCTGGGGGATGATTCACTTGCAGATGCAACAGGATTGGCAACTCTGGGTCCCTGTGTACGAAGACTTTGGGAATCCCGCCTGGAAGCACCTGTATGTTGGTGCTGGCAGCAGAGGGCAAAGCTCACAGAGAAGATGGCCAAGGTCCCTCTTGATGAGATGTCTGTCCCAGGCTCACCACCCTGGGAGAGAGGAGTGGTTTGCCTTTCTCTGGTGTTAGCTGTTCCTGCCCTTAGGTCTGCCCCTGGGTTGCTGTGCACCTGCCTGCAGCTCTCAGAGAGACCCTGATAGCTGAAGCTGGAGGGTGATTCCTCCCTGGACAAGTCATGCTAGTGAAAAATAAACTGGATCTGGTCAGATAAAATCTTTGAACAGCACGTGTAAGTACTGTCTGGGCTGCTCTGCCTCTCTAAGGGCGTGTCCCCCTTTGGATTTATCCAGGAGCTGTTTGAAATGTGGAGAGTGGCATCGTTCTGCTTGCAGTGGGCATGGGGAAGGTGTGATATTGCTGGCAGAGCAGGTAGAGTTGTTGTCTGTCCAGTACAGGGCATGTCAAACAGGACAGAAATGGAGCAGGACCTCGTCACCTGTTGTAGCATTTACTGGTGTGTGTTGGAAGAGCCAGGATCTGCCTTTCCTCAAGGGAAGGTGAGAGGACTAGCCCAGGGAAAGGCAGAGGGGCCAGTGTGCCTCTCTTTAAACTGTCCCACCGCTCCTGGTCTGCAAACTCTTCTCCTCCTGCTAGTTAATATTAGTATTCCGTTTGTGGAACGGGCGATGCAATTAACACAAAGGTACAGTCATTCATTCTGACTGGAGGACTCATGGGATCAGATGTACTGGGGATAGGAAGCGGAGGCTTTCTGCTGGGAAAGAATGTCACAGCACAGCGGACACAGAAATGAAAAGCTATTAATAATGATCCCGGAACTTCACTTCCATCAGCTGTTTATTTAAAGGTGCTCCGTATTCAAAGCCTCCTGATTTATGTGGGCAATAACACTCACAGTCCTGGGATCACTTTTTTAAGCAAGGCTAATGGGGTGAAACCATCATACTGCGACAGTAGAGATCAAGCTGGGAAAATGATACTGGAGAGAAAAATAAACTATTGCCTAGATAATCCCAGAGCTACGCTGGGCTGGGAGCTGGTGTGAGCTCCCTGCTCTTCCAGCATTTATAAAGGCTCTTACTTCCTTTTTTTCCTTGGTCTTTGTGAACAGAATTTACTGGGCATGGAAGGATATAAAAATTTGATTCTACCAGGCAGGATGCTAAAATGCTGCTTCCCTTGCATGCAAGTGAAGCTTTGTCTGTAGTAGAGCTGTGTGTGGCTGTTTGGCCACGCAGCGCCCCGGGTCAGGCAACCTCTCCATCTCAGCCTCTGGGGCTCCCATCCTGTCTTGGTCCCTTCTTGAGGGACTGGTTCTTCTGGAGAAGGGGGTCTCTGCTCTCTGCTGTGTGGATTTGCCTGCACAGTGGTGGTACAGGAGTGCCTGGAAGGGCAGAGTTGGGATGTTCTGTGCCATGGCACAGAGGGGAGGAAGGGCTGCTCTGCACTGGGGGAGGTCAGGTTCTGTGAGGGTTCTCTTTACGGGGCTATTAGTCCTGGCACCACCAGGGAGGGCTGCTTGGTGGGACCCAGGTGCTGGGCCGTTGACCTGACCCATGAATTTGACACGAACTCGTGGTGGTTACCTCGTCCTTTACCAGTTAAACCACAACAGGAGACTGGGCTCAGGGCAGGAGGAGTGTGACAGCGGTGCTGGTTTCTTCTGAACCTGCAGTAGAGCCCCTGGGAGCAGGAGCTGGTTTCAGCAGCTCCCTCTGGACGTCGGGCAGAGTGCCAGGAGTGCCAGATGTTGGCCACCAGAGGATACGTGACTTGTGGTACTTGCAGGGCAGTGAGCAGCTTTTGGCAAAACCTGCATGTTTTTCCTGGGGGTGTGGAGTAGCCCCGAGGCCGTGGAGCCGCTGTGCCTGTTGCCCTGGGCAGCGACTGACTCCTGGGACACGACTCCGAGTGCTGTGCGCCGTCAGGAGCTGCTGGTGGTGGTGATGTGATTAGTAGGATGAAGCAAATGATTCCAAATAAATAATGCATCTATCATTAATGGCTGAATGCAAAATTTAGCCTGTTGCTGTTGTCTGCAAGTTGCTTACAAGGAGGTCACAGTCTTTTAGTCTGCTGTGGGCTGGAGCAGGCTGTTCTCTGCAGCTCGCTGGCAAATGCTCTGCTTGGAGGATTCCTGGCCCCCTCTGCTCCAGAGTGTCAGTCCCTGGCCCAGCAGGAGGGGCCAGTCCATCCTGGTTGTACTTTGTGAGGGGGAGGTGGGCTTTGCTTTGAATGAGTCTCTACCAGGGTGAGCATCCAGAGGCTCCTGTGGGACTGTTCTCAAGAACACCTCGCTGATGACCTGGCTCTGCTCCACACGCATCCTGAGGGACCCAGGGAGGGACCTGGCAGGGCTCTGATCACCTCGACAGCCTCCAGGGGTGTGCAGGTGCCCATTCCTTGCTGTGCTGCTCTTGGAGGTGTTGACTTTCAAACAGACTTGGCCAAAATGTACCCTCTGTGTAGGAGACTCAGCTGACAGAGGTTTCTGCCAGCTGTGGTGGACTGTTCTGTGTGATGCTGTGACTTAGCAAAGCGTGTTTGCTTCCTGTTTGGGGGATGAGGATGTGCAATGTTCCACTTCAGCTTCCTGAATTCCTGTGGTACCCAGATTACTTCCTTTCTTCCCAGTGTGTTTGCTCAGAAATTCCTGTAGAGCAGGAAGGTTTGGACCTGGAGCCTCTTCTTCCACATGCCAGAAAAGCCTCAGTGTAGACAAAGTAGTGTTGGATTTTTAGCAGGATGCTGCAGAAATAATTTTCTTGCCCATTATACTATCTCGTTTCTAATTTTTGTTTAATGAGCTCATCTGAAAATAAGAAAATCATTGTAACAGTTTTCTTAAGTGTGAAAGATCAGGCTGAAATTGGCATTAGACTAATTACTTTCATTCTTCCACCTTTCTGACAGCTGTTTATTGCTGCAGGCTCATCCTGAGGTGCTGGGGAAGCCACTTATCTCTTCAGGTGCCTTTGGCCCAAGGTATCTGCAAGAGAAAATTGGGTGCCTCCTTCTAATCTGGGCTGTGCAAACTGGATCATCTTGTTACACAGGACAAAAGTGCTGTGCAAACTGTAGGTGTGACACCTGTGGTGCAGCCCCACAGGTCTGGTCCTGTTTTTTTGTTGCTCCCTTGTCCTCCCTTGTGACTTCCCTGCTTCATCAGGGGAGTTTGAGTTGCAGAATGACAGTGTGATGGCACGGAAAGGAACTTCCTTGGTCTTGTACTTTCCATAAAGGGGAGTTGCATGTCTCCTGTCAAGAAGACTGAGGGATTTCCAAGGACAGAATTGCTAAGAGGATTAAGATGTGTATGGAAGAAGAGTGAGTAACAGCAAGAGACCTACCTGAAAGTGGCATTTGCCTGCCACAGTATTTATTTCACCAGAGGACTGAGTCTGAACATGACCTTGAACTCTTAGAAGCCAACTGAAGGAGGTTTCTTTGAACCTTTATGGCTCAGTATAATATCCACTTGTTATTCTCTATAGGAATTTGGGGAGACTTTCACGAGAGGTGGAAAGTTGCAGACAAAGCTGTGAACATCTTCAATTTTCCATTTAATCACACAATATTGAATGATAAATAATTCATGCATCTGCCAAACACTGGCTTAAAAGAACCCAATTCCCTCCACATTTGTCGAAGTGGAAGAATTCCATTTTGTGCTTTTTTATTTTACGTCGTCCTTTAACTCCTGTCCAAAAGCCCTGTTGTCTGGGCCATCAGCTTTGATTCCACTTGCCCTGTTTTGGACTCATGCCTTTCCTTTCTTGTCGCTTCTGCTGTTCAGAGCTGGCAGGAGGGGAGTGATGGTGCTCCCTGTGTGTCCACGGGGTGCAGCCCCGGCAGTGGAGGCTTGTGAGGAGTTGTCTGCCCTGCTCTGTGGGAGCACTCCTGGCTCCTCAGGAGGTGCTTAGGCACAGAAGATGTGAATCTTTTGGGAATGCAACTTCTGACTCTCTGCAGGGTGTTTAGAAGGTGACTTTCAGATGTGGCTATCTGTCCAGATCCTAAAATTAAAGACTTGCTCTGAGCTCCGGAGCTTTCTGTCCGCAGCAGGAGGAACTCTGTCCATCCCAGCAGTTGTGACAGAGATGCTGTGATGGCTGCCTCCACCTCCTCTCAGAGATTGTTTTTAAAGACGAATTAAAAGTATTGTATTCACGTAGACAAGGCATGAAAATTCCATATTTGGAAAAGAATTGCTGCAGAGCGAGACCGTTATGGCTGTAAAACCCTCTTCCCTAGGGCAAGCATTGAGGATTTTCTTTGCAATTAAAATTTCTTTGAAACTTGGACCAGAGAAGATTTGGAGGAAAAAAAAAAAATCCTGAACTTTGAAAGTACTTCTTTCCAAACAATGCTTGTGTGAGAGCTTTAACAAACGCTGTTCCTCCCTGTGTGTCTGATAGCAGAAAGTGACTGAACATGAGAAGTCAAAAGGTTGTGAATAACTCCTGCTCTAGTCTCACTCTTTCTATTAGAATTTTTCAAGGCAGCATTAAAGGGGACAATATTATACTTAGAGCAACTTAAAAAGAAGGGGCAAGATGCGTGTTTAGTCATACAGTCCTGAGCATTGCATAGATATATATTCCTCTGCAAGAACAACTTTTCTGGACTGTGTGCAAGTTTATCTGAGAAGAAAGGCAGATGAAAATGTTCCTTGCTGGGAGAATAATTCTAAGGAAGTAGAAGGAGGAAATCCAGAGATTTACTTCAAGAAAAAGTATGACTAAACTTTTACTATGGATAATGGGCTTTCTGCCCTGTTGTCAGAGCTGAGGCTAGGGTGACATTAGTGAGAGAACTTGATTTTATCGTTGCCTGCCTGTCTTCTGTGCTCTTTATCAGGGCTGAAGACTTGCTGAAAGGCAGATTGCAACCAAACATTGCTTTGCACAGTCCGGACCTGCACTTGGGATGTGCTCATCCAGCAGCTGGTTACACAACCCTTTCACTGTGTAAGTAAAAATAAAAGTAATTTGAATATCTTATTTCAAAAGCCTCTACAGTTTTGAATCCCTTGGCCACTGATCTCCAGCATTTGTAACACTGTGATGCAATGTGCCATCCAGGTCATCTCTGGCCATCTCTCACTTGATTGTCAAAATGTATTGGGATTCTGGAAATGACACTGAATTAGGACATGCCTTCTGCAGGATGCATTTCAGTAAAGGGATGCAACAGGGGTACCAGAGTTTGCAGTGACAGAAACCTGTCTAGCTTTCAGCTGCTCTCTGTGGCACCAGTGCTCTGATATCTTGTCCAGCTTTATCTGAACGTTGTGTCTCAGGTGTCACTGATGGGATCTGCTGTGGGATGGGACCTTGCAGCGCAGTGACTATGATCATAATCCACCTTGCTGTGTGTGGGCATCCCACAGCTTTGCTTGCAGCAGTGCTGATGTCTCTTGCAGATTTATTGGCCGTGTGTGTTCATGTATTCCACCCAAAGACACTGGTTTGTGGGTGCTGGAGCAGAGGATGTTGGAGCAGCAGCCAGGTTGTGGTGTTGGTCCCTGGTGTTTTAAGCCTGCAGAACCCTCCTTGTAGGGCAGAGGGCTGGATGCCCTGGCCATTCCTTTGTCCAGCCCAAAGGGGTAATCATGGGATGCCTCTTGGATGCTAAAAAGAGCCGTGGGAAGCTGTGGGGATATGGGTGAGTGCTTGGCCATGGTGCTGTGGTCCAGGCTTGGTGTGGTGCTAATGTGCATTGTCAGGAGGCAGCGTGTGGGATGTTGGAAGCTTGCATGTGATACACTTGCCTGGTCTGGAGGTGACACTATCTTATGTCTGGCAAGATTGCCTCATCCCTCGTCTCTAGATTTTGAGGAGAAGTTTATAAAAGGAAAAAAAAGGAAAAAATCTGCCTCATCTTGTCTTACAATATCCAGTAGAGAAAGTGAGCTCCAGAGAGCTTGAGTTCATGTCTTAGCCCTAGGCCTGGAGATTATGAACCATCTTAAAGCTTTGCAGCAGCCTTGCCATGCTTGTATTACCTGCACACAACAGATACGGGCAGTGTGCTGTAGCCAGCCTGTTCCTTTTCCCAGGAAGGGGAGCATTAAGCGGATTTGAATCCTGTTTAACAGGAGGAGACGTGGTCACAGGCTGCGTGCTGCTGCACTGTAGGCAGCACTAGAGAAGAATTGCTGTTGAAGTAATTGCAGGCTTTTTCCTGCCCCGACTCCCAGCAAGGTCTGTCTGAGGCTGGGCTGTCGTGCTGCCCACGCTCTCGGGTGTGAGGCAGGTGGGCTGCCCATGGATGCAGACTGAGCTGGCACTGATGTGTCCCCAGAGCTGCCCTTGTGCTTGCACGTGGCCTGTTCCCTTGTGGTGACACAGCTGGCACGTGTGGATGGTGCTGGACCTGCTGCACACCCTCTGAGCTCTCAGGGAGCTGCTCTTTCCTTGGCTTTGCTGTGTAGCAGGTCTGGAACTGGTTAATGGATGCTCCCAGTTTGAACTCATTCAAAGCAGTGAGAGGACTGTGGAGATGAGGGCTGAGCTGTTGTTTCTGACCAGCGACCCTCCTGCTGCAGCCTTGTGTCCTCTGGGGAGTGCGACTGCCGTGGGAAAGCAGGAGAAAGCCCAAGCTTTCAGGAGCTCCTGTCTTGTGCTCAGTATTCATTCTGTGGTTCTGCCTTCTCGAGGGTGGCACAAGTGGTGTCTTACTCTTGCCTTGCTCTTCAGCAGCTTTTGTAGCATCCTTGTGGCTGTTCTGAACAGCCAGAGCAGTCCTGATGCTCCTGGCAGTAGTGATGCTGTTCTGCTGGGAGGAGTGAGGAGCCAAGGCAGAACGTTCAAGCCCACATTGGCTTAGACAGGTGGCTGAGGTCAAGGAGGGAGGGCTTTCCTTCCCCTCTGTTGCATCATTCAGCAGCTGCTGGGCAGCTCTGCATTTTCTGCCACTTAAAAGGGCTTGTCTTGGAGGAACAGTGCTGGTGTGGCCAACGATTCCAGTAGAGCTATGGGCATGAGGAGCACTGCATGGGCTCCTGGGTTGCTCCCAGGCCTCTGGGTGGGATTGTTCTCCCTGGGCTCCTGGGGCATCACTGCTCTGGCCCTGGGACTCCAGCAGTGTTGAGCAGTAGTACAGGACTGTGATGCACTGGGCAGCGCTATCTTTGTGTGCTGTTGCCTGCCCCTGTCTTCCCCCTCCCCCTGCCTACCTTCTCCTGCATCAGCCTGCATTTTTAAAATGAAATAAATATTGACACGGGCGGGATGCTATTCAATTTGTCCTGATCACTGGGCTGCGGTGAGTTCTGACAGAGCACAGTGTAAAACATAAGCTCAGGATGTAATTTCTACTGTCAACATGATGTACAGTATAGCTGTGCCAAATGCACACCAACAAACTGCACAAGCTCTTGTGGGAAGGGGAGGGGGCGAGTTGTGCTGATAATTGGGATGCAGGGATGGCAGAGCAGCAGGAGAGGGGACATCACCCTGGGCCTGGGGCCGTGTGAGGGTCTGGTGCTTCACTCTATGCATGAAAACCTGCTTGGCTTGGTGAGTGCCTGGGCATCCTGCCACGTGGGTGCATGTGTGCTGCTGCCTGCTGGGACCCTGCAGGCTGGGCTGGCTGCACCAGCAGCTCCCACCGGTTATTTATGGCCCCACTGCTCACGTGTGGCAGAGAGAAGTGGCACTTCCAGCTGTTGGTGAGAGATCTTCAATAACACAGGGAAATAAATTTAGTGCTTATCTTGGTTCCTATGCACAGGACTTTCTGTGGTGCCTTGATTCCTGCTGCTGCAAGGGCACGAGCAGGACTTGGGGGTCTTGGCTTCACAGCCTCTGAAAGGGGTCTGTGATGTGATAGCTGGAAAAAGAGTGTGCACACTGAGAAGAGGCATGACCCTGACCTCAGCTGTGGCCTGAACCTCTGACAGAAGAGACACAGGCTGAGAATTCGTGGGTAGAGAAGAAGGGTCTGGTCTGTGGTAAGGAGCCTGGCTACAGGTGTGTTTCTGGATCAGTGTTTTGAGGTGGCTCTGGGTGTGGGGGGGCTGGAGGTCACCATGGGTTGTGTAGATGGGCTTTGCAAACTGGGACCTGGACGAGGCAAATGAGGTTACACCACCCCCACCTCTGCCCATGGGAAGAGCACACAAGCAGCTCAGCTGAGTGTAGCTGAACTTTGGACCCGTGAGAGAGCCACCAGCAAACCACATTAGCAGTAAGAGGAGAAATCAGTTAAATATAAAAAGCAGCATAATAGCTGAGACTCTAAACAGAAGGTTGTGGTTCCCACAGCAACGCAGCCCAGCCCATGGGTGCTCAGCAGGACTCTCCTCTCTGTGGCAGGAGCTGCTCTGTGGAGTGCTCAGATGCAACAGGGCTGAACAAGTTGCCTTGGGAACTGTGGGCCAGCTTGTCCGCCAGCCAGGGAGCAACTCAGCTCCAGTGGAGCTCACCCACTGCAGCATCTTCTGCCCTCACTTCCTCTTTTCTGCCTGGCCTTAGTACGTGCATTTAAATTGTTGCTTTTACTGTTTTATTGGTACATTTTAGGATTGTGCTGCAGCTCTGGCCAGGCTGACATGGAAGGCACAGTGCCCGTTTCTGAGCAAGGAGCAGGGCCATCCCTGTGTGCACAGGGCTGTCTGCAGTGCGTGCCTCAGGTGGTGGTGTCGTGGAGGAAATCAGCTGCCACTCAGGTGTGAAATGGTGTGATGAGGAGAATGAAGGTGGCTCCTGCTGGGTCAGGGAGCCAGGGTTGGTGCTGCCTGCCAGCTGTGTGCCCTGAGCACTGTGTGCTGCAGGCAGTGGGGAATGTGCTGCCTTCGTGCCAGCTCGGTCGGGGCCCCGGATGCTGATGTTACTCGTGGTGCCAGGACCTGCACCATTGGACTGGCTTTCTTTCAGCCTCCCTGTGTGTTCAGAAGGCCTTTGGTGCTGCAGAACTGCTCCCTGGCAGCCTCACTGCTGCCTTGTCAGGCTTCTGGCAGGGCTTTATAAACCAGTGTGGATGGATGTGCTCCTGGATGGCAAGGAGAAGGTACTGGGTGGACAGAGTGGCTGGTGGCTGCCTCTCCCTAAGGCTCTGCTGATGTATTTGTCCTGAGAAATGGACTCCTTTTTAAGTTCTTTTTCTGGCAGTTGCATTTACTAGGTACAATTCATTTGTACTCAGACTTTGGATGCGTCTGGAGGTGTTGTCTGCAAAAATACTGCAGAGTGGCGGGGCAGAGATGCTGAATATGTTCTTCCCACACTTACTGTTTGCCTTGGGTGCTGACCTGAAACTCTTGCTCTGGCAGAGCTTGTGCTGTTCAGTTTATTGACAGCTCTTGCTGTCTGCGGAACTTACTCCAAAATAACCACAAATCTCCCAGATGTGAGAATTTGGAGAGATGCTGTTTGTGACAGTGGTGCACTGTATCTTGGTGTATGTACCTTCTGTGTAAACGTGATAAAGCTCATTTGTACGTGCACTGTTGTTGTGAGTGTTTTGTTCTGAAGCCTGTTGTGAGTCAGGCATCAGCTCCATTGCTCCAGAGCAGGGACCCTCATCTCTGTGAAGTTACTTTACCCTGTGAGTCTTCTAACAGTGGGAAGAGATGACTCAGTCCACCACCCACTTACAAGTCACCTCATTTCCCTAAGTCTCTGATATTAAATACTGTGGTGTCTGATAGGGCTCCTCACCAAATTGGCAAGTGTAGCTCATCCTTGGGGAGCAGGAGCAGGAAGAGTTTCTGCCTGGGGAGGCCTGGCTGCAGGAGACAGTCGTGGCATTGCCAACAACCTTACCTAGCTGGTGCAGAAATGTCTTAATAACAAATGGGCTGGCAGGGAGAAGGGGTGAGGAGGAATGTTAGTGCTTCTGCACCATGATTGCTAACATAAAAATACACTGGAGACCCTGTGTTCCTTGGAGCATGAAGCGCACAGGGCTGGCACATGTGACAGCTGATGTGCATGTGTGAGTGGAATATAGCATGTGTACATGGAGAGGAAATGTGTGTGCACCCAGATGAGGCACAAATACAGACAAAAGAGTGCCAGTGTGTGAGTTATCTTAGCTGTGCATGGGCTGGAATGTGTGTGAGCCCTTTGGGTGAATAGATCTGTGCACGTTGTGTGACACACTACCTGTGAACCACGAACAGGCAGTGCAGAACAATGCCTGGCACTGGTGCCTCGTGGTTCTCAGTGAAGTGTTAGTCCAGACAAGTGAATGCAGAAATGGCAAGGCAGCTCACTGGATGCTTTGGGAAATGGCCTTTTGGTGCAGTCACACAGGGGAATGGCAAATGTGGGTAAGAGCTGGGGAAATACTTGGGAGCTGTCTCTGCTCTGGGCTGCTGGGGCTGTTTAGATTCATGGGGGGGGTCTGTGAAGAGCACAGTCCTATTCCCTTTCTATGGGGAGTAGATGGACATCTAGTTCAGGAACATCTCCCTCTCTGGTCATCCTCTTTTCCCCTCCTATTTAGAGTAACAGCTGACAGGAGATTAGTTCTGCAGACTGGTGCATGTTTCATGAGTAGCTCAGGCTGTGGCTGGAATCGCAGAGCTCTGGTGGAAGCTCAGGATGTTGGTGCAGGGAGAGATGGATGCTGCATCCCCATCTCCTGATCAGGTCTCTTCTCCCCAGGTGCTGACTGGATGTACTGTACTCTGGGCCAAAGGCCTCATGTCTCAGTCTTTAGTGCCCTGCAGGTGCCTTCAAACTTACCCCGGAGCCCTTTTTAAACTGTTACCTTTGAAGTCAGCGAGGTGGTGATTTCTTGAACAGATGCTTTTTCTCCCGCCCATGGCTGCAGAAGTGAGAGGACAGCAAAGCTTCTGCAGGGAAGGCTCTCAGGAGCAGCTGGACAGCCTGCCCTTCTCATGGTCAGGTGCTGGCATCCCCCAGCGTGAGCCTTGTCTGCGAGGGCAGGACTGGTGTGGTCTGGTCCTGCGCAGGCAACAGCAGCTGTGCAGTGCTGGGGGTGCTCCTGCACATCTCCTGACAGTGTGGGCAGCGATGACCCCCTCCAGGCACAGACCCTGCTCCCGTCAGCAGCCAGGGCTGTGTGGTGAGGGGGTACCCTTGTCAGCGGGGTCCTTGGTCTCTGAGTCCTTGCTGGAGTAGATGTCCACAGTGCTGAGAGCTCTGCAACCCCCATTCTGTGTTCCTGCTCTGGCAGGACCTGTGGGGCTGGGCTCTGCTGTGGGGCAGGGCAGGGTGGGATGCTGACCAAGGCTGCAGGAGCAGCATGGGGGGACATGAGGCCCTGCTTGCACACTGGCACTGACACCTTGGCCTTTTCCAGGCTCCTGGAGACGCTGCTGGCCACCCTGCACCTCCCTGCGTGAGCCAGCGAGGATGGAAGTGACCGGGATCAGCTGGGCAAAGGACCCTTCACCGGGTGCTGGGGTGTCGTGCCCCTGAAGATGGGAGTTACAAATGGCCTCCTTGTGAACTGCACGTGTGGCACAGGCACCTGCACTGCCAGACCCCTCGCACAGTAACCCAAGGCTGCCCCGGGACAGGGGGGCGTTGGCCACAGCAGCTCATCCTGTTAACTCCTCCGTGAAAACACAGGCGGAACAGCTTTCCTTCGCCTCCCGTGGATGAGGGTTGCGGGTGCCTGTGCCCCGCGCGCTGCTGCGGCGTCCCCTGCCCTCCGCGGGGGTGGGCAGCAGGCTGAGCATCCCCCGCTCCCCAGCGAGACCGGCGGCAGCCGAGCACGGAGCCGCCCAGCTCTGCCCCCGGGGACAAATGCCAGCTGCCAGACTCTTCTCTGGAGACCCAGGAGCAGCCCGTGAGGCACCAGCACTGACTGCTCCCACGCTGACAGTGGGCAGTCCGGGACGCCTCTCCTCACAGATGTGACTCGTGGTGGGACAGGAGTGCTCCAGCTGCCGGGCACGGCATGCAGCAGGGATGGGGATGCTCTGCACTGACCGGGCAGCCTCACGCTGCTAGTGTGGACTTCCCTCCTACTCTTCCCTAAAGGATGCTAGCTGCCTGTCCAACAGCTCCTGCTCATGCATCCTCCTAGAGTGCAATGGCGAAGGGTCTGCAGGGCTTCTCGTGGACCATGCTGCTGCTGTTCTGCGCCATCCAGGAGCTGGGGTCCTGGGCCGTGCACACGGCGGTGGAGGGCCCTGGCCTAGGGCAGCCAGGGGACCCTGCGCTGCTGGCCGGAGGGCGAGTGAAGCGTGGCTGGGTCTGGAATCAGTTCTTCGTGGTGGAGGAGTACACGGGCACGGAGCCGCTGTACGTGGGGAAGGTAAGCCAGCCCAGTGTCTCCATGGGGCTGAGAGAGACAGTGGCAGAGCAGACATGCTGGCAGTGCAGGGGAGAGAGGGGACCTATGTGAAGGGTGCTCACAGGGGCCTGGTTAGAGAGGTGCTCTGTGGACTGGGATGGCAGGAGTCCGGTCCCTGCTGGGGGTGGGGAGGTTAATGTGCCCCCAGAGACTATGATAGGAGCACTCCAGAATTCATGTCTATATTCTTACAGTTGTGTGCTGGGTTCCTGTGGTGTTGGGGGTGGGTGCAAGGAGCCCCATCTCTTTGGGAGCTGCTGGCAGGTGACAGTGCCTTGCTGGGCAGAACTGGGTCTGTTGGTGGGAGCTTGTCACTTCACTGGTGTGTGACCTCCTGCGGAGGCTGGACATGAACCTTTGCTCCTTTCACTCCTCGTGTCCTGAGGCTAAAAGAGCACTTCAGCTTGGGGTTGCTGGGCTTCAATGTTTCCTGGGAGCTGTGGAGAAGCTGCCCTTGTCTCCCACGCGTTGGGAAGATGTGTTATTTGTATACTGGTGAAGGCAGTGCTGGCTGCTGGGACCAGTCGGAGGAGCACGCTGCAGTCCAGCTGGGGATGTGGGCTCACCCCAAAGTTCCCAAGAGCTTGTACAGCAGGGCTGGCTGATGGCCTCGGCCGTCTGGGCACGAGTCTGGAGGAGGCTTGAAAATGGGTTTCCTGGCCAGGGGCCAGCTGGGATTTCAGCGGTGATTTGTGTCCGTTTCAGCAGACGCTCCAAGCCGCGCTCCTCCACCGCCCTCGGAGCAGGCACAGCTAATTCCTGGCTCCCCTGGGAGCAGCGGAGGCACCGGGCCCTGTCACAGGCCTGGCAATGCCATGGCTCCGAATGAACCAAAAGCTACAACTCACCCATTTTGCAGCCTCTGTCCACACCACCCACCCCATCACCTGCCCCGCTCAGAACAAGTCAGCACTGAGATCACTCCCTGTGGATTCTGCTCCCCAGGGCTGAAAGCCACCAGGGCCAGGCTTCTCCAGGGGCTGGGAAAAGATGTGGTGCCCTTCTGGGTGGTCCCTAGCAGTGTGACAACCCTCCTGACACAGCCCGTGGATCTGGAGCCTTCCTGCACAGGGGGGACCCTGCAAGGTAGCAGGGGCTTGCCCTCTGTGGATGCCTCTCACACACCTACATGTGCTTTCCGAAGGGCCGATACCATTTCCATAAAATCTGGGTTCTCTAGCTAATCCTTCTTCTGAACTGTAATTTCCCCTGAGGCTGCTGTCAGTTTGATGTGGATTTCTTTGGGTTTTTTAAATAGAATTATGGGGTCAGCACTAGTTACAAACTTCTGCATGTGGACAGATCTATTTTAGATAGAGGAGAGGATTAAAGGGAAAAAAGCAGATTTAATTAAGTTGCTAATATTTAAAGAAAATTGATGAACTTGGGCTTTATGAGTTGGAGCAAACAGAGTGCGCCGTTATTACGGGCTAGTTTTTATTTGATTTTCTTTCTTTTCTAGCCCTGGAGTCATTTTTTATTTGTGTATCTGTGCTTCCTGTTTAATTGCTTTTAATAAGGAATGTGCACCTCTGTTCACATTTAATTTTGATTTAATTATTAGTATGTAATTAATGGCTTCGTAAAAATCCTGGTTGTAGTCTTTTAGGACAAGGAAACTCTTTTCCTGTTCAACAAACAGGACAGATCAGCCTTTTGTCTGCCCTCTGGACGCCCTGGTGCTGCGGGCACTGCTGTCCTTGGCTGGGCAAGGGGGGGTCCCTCTCTTCCCCGGGGCACAGTGCTGCTGGCATCCCCAGCCAGCAGTTCTGTGCCAGGGCTGTGTGACTTGGCTCTCCTGCCATGCCCAGGGGTGATGGGATCCCCGAGGCTGCCTGGGAACATGGTGCTCCCCAAGCCTGCCCGCTGTAGCAGCGAGGCCAGGAGGAGAGAACATCCCTGGGATGTGATCTGGGCCTGTGGCATCTCCCCTCGGGTGCCTGTAGTCTGCAGTCTGGCCCTCCCCCATTAGTTGTTGTTTAGCCAAGCAGCACAGATTTAGCTCTTTTAATCTTCCCTTGTAAATCAATCTCTGCAGCCCCCTGAGCCCAGGCTCCATTTTTCTTCCTAGCATTCTGGTTTGCAGGGATGCTGGTGTCTGCTCCGAGCAGTCAGTGATGAGCAAATATGTGAAGAGGTTGTGCTGAGAACTCAGTGTGATGCTGGGAAGAGGTGCTGGGTGCTTTATCTCTGCCCTAATTATTAATCATGAGCCTGATGTTCAGCAGAAAAATGCAGTTGCTTGCGCTCTGCAGACCAGGTGCTCCTTCTTCGTTCTGAAAAGCTCGTGGAGCAGTGGGGACTGGGGAGAGGATAACAAAGTGAAGAGAGAGGGCAGCAAGCTCTCCAGCAGCCAGCAGGGAGGGCTGGGACTTGGTGGCCAGTGTGGGATGACCCTCCCCACAGTCCAGGACAGGATGCTCCGGGTGGCCAGGGTGGGATTGACCCACCCCCTTAGGCACATCCCAAGTGGCTCTGAGCCACCACGATGGTCCCAGACACTGCTGGGCTCACAGCCCTGTTTGTGAGCTGAGTGAAGGTCTCTTTCCAGGCAAGCCTTGGGAGATGTGTCACCATGGGCAGTAATTTGTGAGTGTTCTGCAAAATGCATTGAATTGTCTAACGCGTGGGTCCCTCACTCATGAAATAAATACATAAACTGTATCTAACAAGACAAATATAATGAAGGCATCGTAAAAAAGAGGCAGCTCTGGTGTAAATTCTTCCTGGTAGAGCTGTATGTCTGAAAGGTGGGTTATAGAACTGCAGTTTGGAAGATTGAATGGCCCATAAACATTTTCATATTTCATTAGCCGATTAATGGACGGCTTTTTTCTTTTTTTGGAGGGGGCAACATGACTTTGCTGATTCTAGGCAGAAATTGTAGGAAACAAATGAAAGCAGCTGATGAAACCTTTCCGGGGGCCTGTCCCGTTATGGATTGTCCCAATTAATGCCTGTGCTGCTCTCTGTCAAGATGCATTCTGCCTGTCCAGTTACTGTTAATAGATTTCTCATAAGTGGCTGGATTGTAAAAACCTCATAACTCAGTTTAATGCCACCAATAAAATTATCTCTGGACGTCTGGCCTGGATTCCAGTCAGCTCCTGGTCCATGGGGAACTGCTGTTTACCCTTTCTGTTCCTTATTTCAAACACTGTCTTAATTAGAAAATGAAGCAGAGACTGGCTGCAAAAGCATCTTTGGCAGGGTCTGGTTTTAGTCCTGAACATGAGCCTGATTTGTCACACCCTCTGCAGGCTTTGCCCGGGTGGGGCTCTGGGTGTGATGTTGGGATGTTGTGAGCTCCTGTTACCTTGCCATGTAAACCCAGCCCAGGAGTGTAGTGAGTGTGTGAGCTCTTAGGCAGGGAGATTTGTCAGCACCAGCTACCCAGATTACGGAGGGTGGCTGTGGCTGGGGCAGAGGGGCAGATGGGGATGGACTTTGGGCAGCTGGATGTGTAAGAGGGGGTGAATGCTGATGATGAGGTACCTGTGCAGCTTGGGAGAGGTGATCCCACACTGCCAGAGACCTGGGTTCTTGGCCATACAGAAATCTCTTTCTTTGGAGTGCAGTTGAGTTGTCCTTTCCTTTTCCCTCATCTCCTAACTGCTTGTTGGTGGGGTTTGTCCCTGGGTGTGTGGTGTGGGTGGGCACTGGCAGGATTTCTGCTCTGCAGAGCAGGGTAGGCAGGACAGAAGTTCCAGTTTATTGGGTCTTACTTCATGCACAGGAGTTGTCTGGTGGTGCTCTCTGCCACTCTCCCAGTGGGAGAGAGGGGCATCACCCAGGCACCATGGGTACCTTGTGCAGGGGCTCCAGACCCTTGCAGTCTTGGCTGGAGCTGGGCACAAGCACGGCCCCAGCCTGCTCCCACCCTCTCCCTCTTTCCCTGGCAGATCCACTCGGACTCGGATGAGGGAGATGGCTCCATCAAGTACACCATCTCCGGGGAGGGCGCAGGGACCATCTTCCTCATCGACGAGATCACAGGTGACATCCACGCCACCGAGCGCCTGGACCGGGAGCAGAAAACCTTCTACACGCTGCGGGCACAGGCCCGCGACCGGCAGACGGATCAGCTGCTGGAGCCCGAGTCGGAGTTCATCATCAAGGTGCAGGACATCAACGACAGCGAGCCACGCTTCCTGGAGGGGCCCTACATCGGCAGCGTGGCTGAGCTCTCCCCCATCGGTAGGTCTCCCGGGTGGGAGGACGTGGGTTGGGAAACCTGCGCCTCTCTCCCATCAAAAAAACCTCGAGCCTTCTGTACCCCTTGAAACCACCTGCAAATCCCAGGGATTCCAGCGCTAGGGAGCCAAAAGGGAAAAAATAAATAAGGTGGCTTAAGAAAAACAAGTGGATAAATCCTCTGAGCTGATTGCCAGCCTGTGTCTGAGCGCTCAGTCTCAGCCCTAAGCCGTGCTCTGGGGACGGGTCGTGGCGGTGCCAGCTGCCCGCTGTGCACTGACTCTGGCTTTGCACAGCCCCCTCGCTCCTAAATGCTGGGAGGTTGGACTAAGCCCTTGCATGCCAAGGGGCTCATGTCTGCCTGTGGTTCAGATTAGCCTGTGTGGTGCTTTTTCCCCTCCTCAGGCCATCCTCTGTGTGCTGCGCTGCCCAGCCGTTGTCCCTTGTGTGTCCCCATGCAGCAGTGCCAGGCCCCTCTCAGCTGGATCCATCCCTCCTTTGATGGGCCAGGATTTGTTGGCTGAGATTGAGGAATTCATGTCCCTGTGACAGAAGTGTGGCTCCCCTCTGTTACCATTAGCTGCCCGTCCCCTTGGCACCAGGCCCCTTTTAAGTGTGTTGGTGATCAGCCTTGCTGAAGCACTGAGGGCCAGGCTGGGATGTGTATCATGGGGCTGCAGGAGTCCATCCCCCAGGATGGCCGAGCAGGACAGTCACCTTTGTGCTCACCCAGGTGTCAGGAGGGGTGCAGGGAGGTGGTGTGTGAGCTGCAGTGCTGCTGGCCTTGCTCCTGTGCTGGCTTGGTGCTGGATTCCCATGCTGCTGAGCACAGCTGGAGTCCAGGAAAGTGGCTGGTGCTGCACTGCCCGTGCTGTTCCCAGTCCATGCCAGGCTCTCTGTTACCCCCACTGACAAGCCTGAGCTCGTAGCAGGCTGTGTGTGTTGGCAGAAGCTCTAAAGCACTGTTCTCAAAGGCTGCATCCAGGTAGAAGACAGCCTGTGAAAGACTAACATCAAAGATAAGGCGGGTCCCCAACAGTGTCAGAAAGGAATGAGTTGGCACAGGAGACAGGAATGGTGCCAGGACTGTGGTGAGACCCCCAGGGAAGCTGCACCAGGGCTTGACAGGTCAGGTCAGGTGAGCTGCCAGATCCTGTCGTGCTGCTGCAGGAAGGTCTGGCTGCAGAGACATCCTGGAAGCAGAGCTCAGGGGATGGTGCTCGGGTCTGCACTGCCTCAGGACAGAGCTCTGTCTCTCCGTGGTTAATATGCAGCATATTGCAAAGCTGGTGCGTGGCCTCCAGCAGGTACAGATGTACAGGAATTGCCCGCACCAGAGGAGCTGCTGCTGCCTGGATTCTGTTGATGTATGGAGAACAAGCTCTCCCGAGGCGTCCCAAGCTCTCCTTCCTCTTCCCGTTACCTGCACAGAGAATGACCCCTTGAACTGCAGCCATGTGCTCCTGGAGAAACGAAAGGCAGCATGTGGGCACCAAAGCAGGAGGCATCCAGTTCCCAAAGAGAATAAAGAAATTAAATTAATCTAATTTGCTTGAACAACATTTTAAAAAGCAAGGAATTCTCAACTCTGAGTATTAGACAAGGATCCTAGTTCTTTGAAAATCACTAACAATTATGGAGCCGCCTGATCAGACTGATGTGAACAAGACATATCAAAGGAGACAGTTTCTATGCGAAATTGGAGATCAGAGGGAGAAAGAAACACGGTTTCACAACATGAAAGGAGGCAATTCCTGCAAATTAAAACACTCGGAAGTTAAAAGTAAAGAGAAGTGCTGTGAACGGCGTGGGCTGTGCTTCCAAGCTGTGTGCTTGGAGAGGGGAGCCGAAGCCAAGAGCCTGTTCTGCTTTCCGGGCTGTCTGCCTGTGACAGCCTCAAAGCCTTGTGCAGCCTGGCCATCCTGGGGAGCACACGGGCTCCTCTGGAGCAGCCTCCCCCTGGAGATGGCCCAGGGAGAGCCTCACACATCACCCTCACGTGGTGCTGCTGCACAGTGTGAGTGCAGAGCCGGAGGGTACCCACATGCTGCTGCTGCTGCAAGTCCCCAGCTCCCTCCCGCTTATCCCTCGGCTTACCCAGGAACAGGCAGCACGAAGGACAAGATGGACACGTCTTGTGAAAGCATAAACAGGCAAGCCTGACACAGAGCTTTCTGCTCAACCCTCTGAGGTTCAGCAGCTGGGAGGGAGATGGGGCTGGTCATGGACCTGATGTGTGAAGTTCAGCTCCAGATGCTGTAGGAAGGTGCTGAGGATGCAGGACATGGGAAGCTGCCTGGGCTGGGGAGGTGAAGTTCAGGGTGTTCTTATGGGAAATGCCCTGCCAGGCCCTTCTTGTGTGGGAGTGCTCCTTTTGTGGCATGAAGTCTGGGTGCAACTGTGATCCTGGCTTTGTTGTGGTTGGCATTGGTAGCAATGACTCTAAGCTGGGCAGATCATCTTCCCTAGACCTGTGGGGTATTTTCACAAGAGTGAATGGGGAGCGTGCCTTGCTGCCTTCCTGAGTGTGGATGGAAGTGATCCCAGCTTGGTGCTGGCCAAGCAGGGGTAGGAGGGCTGGAGAGCTTGAAGTGGCTATTAGTGTATCAACATCAAAGCCTGGGGACCCACAGGAAAACGTGCCTGCTCTCAGCTCTATTTGGGTTCAGCTGTGCTCTGCTGGGGGAAGCGACACCCCAGGAGCAGGGCTGCTCTCCAGCTTGTTTGTAAAGAGCTGCTCATTCCCTGTCTTGCTGCTCTGACAGCCTTTGCTCTGCAGCCCAGCCTGAAAAGTGAAGGGTGACCCCTTCTTTCTCCTCTCATGCTCCTGCCTTCCCAGACCTCGCTGGGGTTTGTGCTTGGGTGGTTTTTGTTCCCACTCCAGGCAGCTCTCAGACACACTCTCCATTCCCTGCCAGAAGCAGAGTCCTCACTCCCAGAGGTGGGTGCCTTCCTGGGGCGTGAAGAGGAATAAACCAAACACAGTCAGATCCGCTCTGTGACAGCAGGAGCAGATCAAAGGACATTATTTGCATAATGAAGGAGTACTAATTGGGAGGGAAAGTCATTTGATTTCCTAGTGTCTAAGAGGGAATAACAAATGAGAGAACTGCACAAACTCTCAGAGTAACTGGGAGTAACAGGGGGCACAGCTGCCCCTTGCTCTGCGCTGGGGCCAGGACAGTGTGTTTTGGTAGACAGCATATGTGCTGCTTGAGACTAAGTCAGAGTGGACTAAAGGCCTCTTTGTTCCAGGATCTTGCCTTGACAGTGGTCAGAGTGCACACTTAGGGAGGAGGAACAGCACACACAGAATGTGTGATGCTCCTCTTGATACTCTCCCAGCCAGCATTTGGTTTCAGCTTGGGAACTTCTTCAGTTGTGGTTGTTTTCTGTCCTGAACTTATCCAGACACACTGTTAAACTCTGCAAAGGGAAAAGAAAAAGGATTGCTGTTACTGGTGGATCAAAAGTGGCAGATGCATGATGGCCGGGAAGGTAAGGCCAGAGTCTGGGATTTGTAAAGGGCAGAGGTGGTGCCTGGAGACAACTCCAGCCCATGAGCCAGGCTGGAGAAGTCAGTGTTTTCTACACAATGTGGGATGTTGTTGGGATGCAGAAGAGGCAGCTGGACCTGGGTCTGGCAGGGAAGACAGCCATGGCTGTGGTGGGGTGGAGGGGTCCCTGCTCAGCCCCCCAGGGGAGCAGGGCTGGAGGGAATGCACTGGGGTCACACAGACTGAGGAAGGCAGGGGCTGGTGATGCTACCTGGGAGCAATTTTGCTGACTCCCCCTGTGCCTGCTGCTGGGGAACAGTCTGTCTGCAGGAGGGAGCCTGAGCTGCAAACCCTGTTTATACCTCCACTGCTGCCCTGTCACCTCAGATTTGCTGGCCAAGAGCTTCCAGACTGCTCCATGCTGGCACCTGAGGCTCAGCCTCTGTGGGTACCCCAGTGTGGATCAATCCAAAACATCTGAGTTGAGCAGAATCCAGACCTACAGCTGCAGAAGGTAGGATGGGACCCAGCCAACAGCCTTGGAACTGCAGGAGCTTCACCTTGTTACAGGAGATGCTAAAATTAGCTGTATTTTGGGCTCCTTTCCTGAGCTCCCTGGGGTCTGTTTAACAGCTGTCTGCTGCACTCAGGCGTGAGCCCAAATCCAGCACACGGTGCCTCCTGCAAGACAGCTCTGTTGGTTGCACAGGGTGGGTGTTAAAGCCCAGACCTCACTTCTGGGCTGTTTGGGGAGCATGCAGAGCCTGGAGTGAGGGGCATGCCAGGAAATGCACATCCTTTCATCAGAACATCACTCTTCCCTTGGTGTATTTTGCTCTCATTTCTCTGTGTAGCACCATGTCCAGATTAGAGACGATTTGGCTGTACAGACAGAAACTTGGGGTCAAGCCCTGACTCTAGCACAAAGCTGGCTGAATGCAGAAGTGATTATTGTGAAAAGAAATTGTTTAATCTCCAGGCTGGAAGCAGAGAAAAACACTTTGTTTACCATAGAACCAGAACACTTGCAGGCAGTCTGATTTTTTTTTTTTCCCCCTTGATAGAAAGTGCTTAAAGCAGTTGTGTGCATCTGGAATCTGCTGGGACAGCAAGTGTCTGGGAGCTGGGGCTTGCACTGTCTGTTGGTCCTTAGTGAGACAAGTCCTTCCCCATCTGCTCTGGGTCGTGGGGCAGACTCTGGATGCTCTGCCCTGTCCATCTGAGCACCTCATCCAGTCTGCATGTGCACAGCCCCTCAGGGAAGATGAGCCCCTTCATGAGATGCTTTGGTTTGCTCCCCAAGGCACCACGTTTACCTGCTTGGTGCCAGGGCTGGGGTGCTTTGTGCCGTGGGTTTCTGTGGTTGGACACCCCAACAGATGTTTCACAGTAGCACATTTGAGTGTTGGCACCCCTGCCAGGTTAGTGCCCTCGGGCTTGTCCTGCGGGGTGTGAAGGCTGTGCAGTGAATCTCCTCTGGGTCTGGCTTTCTACCAAGTCAGAATGTTCACGAGATTGCAAGAAACTCACTTCTGCTCCAGTAATTTTTAAGCTTCTCTAGTTCATTTTCTTCCCTGATGTCCCGCCTGCGTGTTTCTGGGGTGCATCAGCCACTGCTGGTTTTTGGGCCAGCAAAAGCTGTAAATTGCATTGTTCATAAAATCCCACCTGCCTCCTGCCCCACGGCACCCAGGCCCCTGGGATGGGAGTGCTGCACACTGGCATCAGCCCAGGGCACGTGGGTTTGCATGACACAGCACTTCTTGCAGGGTTCCTGATGTTCTGCGGAGGTGAAATGCCCAAGTGCTGTCCTGGAGCTGGTCAGATCCACACAGAAAGGGCTCTCAGCACAGCTGGAGAGCGTCCTTGGGCTCTGCCTGAGCTGGAGATGCTGGCTGGACCCCAGAGCTGGATCTAGAGAGCATCTGGAGACTCCTGGCTCCACCACGGAAGGGTGTCTGTGACTGTGGGGAGGGACGGTCGATTTTAGCAAGTGTTGGCTTTTCCTGCTGCTCATTTGCCTCTTTGCTGGCCCAGAGCCCAGCTGTACTTCTGTCCCTGGGGAAGTGACAGGTCCCAGTGGCTTGCTTGTGGATTCAGTGCAGGGCCTCTCTGCTTGTGGATGTCTTTGGAGTTTGCCTGTCAACATTTCTTTTAGCTAAATGTGTTTGGAGTGAGTGGCATAGCAAGTGGGCTGGAGCTATTAGCCTTCTGCATGCAGGGTCGCTGGAAACACCCCCAGAGGCTCCAGGTCCTGTGGGAAGGTGGTGATGGATGCTAGGAGAGGTGTGCATTGGTATTCCAAAGGTGTTCTGCAGAGCCCAGGACTTGTGGATTCCTGTCCATCCCAGACAGGGATCCTCTGGATCTGTGGGGTGAGCTGGCCATGGGAGGAGCCAACATCTTATCTCATTTTACATGTCTAATTATCCCTCTGGATACGAGCTCAGGCTTCTTGGTTATGGGAGGAGGGTGATACAGCACATGATGGATGTTTCGATTTTATTTAGTGTATCTTTTATGGCCAAGGCACATGCCAGAAAACTAAATAAAAGCTGTACATGCTGTACTTGCTGTGGGCAGTGCTATGCTTGGAGAGCAGGGACTAATATTGAAGCATGGTGGGAGCCAGGGAAGGCTTGTCTCTGCGGGAAGGAGGGGGCTGTGGTCAGCTGGAATTCAAGACCAGTGCTCTTCACATGGAAAGAGAGTGGGAGGGAGGGGTGGAAAAGGGGTAAGTGGGGTTTAAGAGAGGAGGCTGGAAAGTTGAACTCATAGGTCCTGATACCCCAGTAGGTGACCTTGAGCAGGATGCATTACACCTTCACAGACTACAAGTCAAGGCACAAAATGGGGTCAGTGTTCCCTACCTGCCTGTTGTTGCTCATTTGTTAATGAGATGTTGTGAGGGCAGGTGGGAAAGGGCAGACCCTTCATCACCTCCAGGGTTGCTGGCTGCTGTCCAAGGCCAGTGTGCCCCATCCTGCTGCCTCTGAGTGAAGGTGCCTTGCTGCAGTGTCCCTTAGGCTGCTTGGTTCCCCTTGCCCCAGAGCAAAAAGCTCTGGGGATTCATGCCTGAGACCTGGAACTGAATCTGCTGCCCTGTTGCTCCAGTTCTTGGGAGTGTCCAGCAGCTGTGGGCCAGGAGCCTCCTGTGCTGGCACAGGCAGACTTGAGAGCAGCAGCTCACCTGACCAGTCCAGGGCATGGCTTAGAATGGAGACACAAACTCCACTGTGGGTGGGCACAGATCCTGCCCCCTCTTCAGACTCTGGCACTGCTGCAGTTTTGCAGTTCAGGTGAATCTTGGAACACAGGAAGTACAGCTGTGCCTGGCAGGGATGAATTAGGACGTGAATTATGCAGCTGAGTGAATGCACCTTGTGAGAAGCAGCATGTGATGCAGAGCCTGGCACAAACTTTTAGTGGTCAGCCAGCCTCTAATGATCCTTGTTCTGGCATCTGTGGGGTGATTGCTCAGAGGTGGCTGGAATAGGAGGCTGTGGTGGAGCAGAGCACCTGATCTGTCTGCATGTGTGCAGTCCTGACTCAGGCTATGCTGTGTACAGGGCGAGTGCAGGCAAATAACCAGTGGGCTTGTGTGGGTGAAGTTTTGGTTCTCCTATTCCTAGGGAAGAACAACTGGTTCTTGGAGCGTGGGATGTTTGTGCAAGGTCAGCAGGCTCTGCTGTGGTGGTGATGGGTGCAGGAGTGGGTGCTGCTGTGGACACCAGGCGTGGGCTCCCATCTGGTTGCTGCCAGGCTGAGCAGAGGGGGAGCCCTGTCTGTTGTCAGGGACAGATACTCCTTTTTGTGATTCTCAGACTTTGGCACCTCCAGCATCCCTAGGAGGCTTCTCTGCTGTAGCTTGGAGAACCTCACGCCGTTTCCCTTCCCCGGTCCCTTTTTTTGCTTTCTGATCAGAAGCTTCCCAAGGGAACATGCCAGGGTGTTCTGCTGGTGTGGGGGTGATCTGCCTTGGCTCATACCTGCTGAAAGAGTTGTGTGATGGCAGGGAGAGGAGGAGGAAATGCAGCAGTAGTATTTCTTAAACAGTTGTTTGCAAGGCAGAGAGCCAGTGTTGCCGTGGTGTAATCTGGATGTGCCTGGCAGGGATGCACCATAACTTCACTGGAGACAGCAAAGCATAAATAAGTTGACTCAAACTAGCTTGTTGCTGAAGACCGATGAGGGGGATTCTCCTGTTATCAGCAGAGCTGCAGCTCTGAGAAGGCTGCCAGGGAGAATGAAAAGCAACCATGGTAACTGCTCATTTTCTTCAGTGAACACCCTTTCCAGGAGATCGGAGTGAACTGGGCTGAGGGGAGCATGTGCATCCCAGCTGCTCACAGCAGCACTGCTGTCTGCGCTGTCTCACCTCCTGCCCAAGCCCAGGCAGGGCTGGTGCAGGAGCTCCCTGGCTTGCCTGCAGGCTCTGGGCTTGTGGTCTCCTGACAAGGGAAGAGGAAGGCATCAGGGATTGGAGTTCTCCATCTCCATCTGGATGGCTTCAACTCCTTTTCTGCCTGATGCAGATGTGGCAACAGAGAATGCTTCTGACTTTGACTGGTGGCAGTGCTTGACCTCTGGAGTAGGGATGCACTGAGTCTGGTGCTGGAGGTGGAACTGGGTAGCCTGTTCTCACAGCACTTTGGTCACACCACCTCCTTCCTCAGGGTGTCTGTAGGTAGGATTAGGCTTTCCTTCCTTCCTCCCTTCTGTTGTCTCTGTTGATCTCAGCCCCTTTGCTCCTGCCCCCATCCTCGTGCCCTGGGTCCTGCTTTTGTCAAATTGAACATGATGTCAAATTAAAGCCATCACAGGGGCAGTTGGAGTGAAGTACCCAGTTTAATGAGGCAGCCCTGAAAATCAATAACTTAATTGCAGACATTTGATGGACTTTTATCCAATTTGTAATCCTCCTGCCCTGCTACGTGTAGAGCATGAGGAGGTGGTGCTGTGTCTGGCTCTGGGCAAGCAAAAGCCTTTCCTCTCCCGTGGCTGTTGTCCCTGTGCAGGTCTGCCTGCTGCAGAGGGGTGCTGCAGTGTGGGTCAGGCCTTAGCTGGGAGGATCCTCTGTAGGCTAGAGGTGACCATGTTGCTCTGTGTTGACAGGAAGGACAAGTGTGGGTATAACATCTCATCCCCAGCTCCTTCCAAGATGGTCCAGTAGAAGTCTACTGGGAGAAAAATTCCCAGCTATTCAGACCAGTGATCTCCTGGAGAGCAGGTCCTGCCCCAAGGTGGCCCAGGGTCCTGCCACCCTGCAGCATAAGAGGGGCATTCACAGCAGTGTCTGGAGTCCTGGATCCCAGGCTTTTGTGGGGCGGTGATGCTGCATTTGCACCCAACTGTTCTTGTTTCCCGCGGCATTTGCAAGCAATCAAGTGTTGGCTCCTGCTCTGAGGTTTGTGCTGCTCTTCTCAACTCCTCCCTGACTTTGTTTCCCTCTCTGTCCCTGCTGCAGGCACCTCTGTGATGCAGGTGATGGCCTCTGATGCTGACGACCCCACGTACGGGAGCAGTGCCAGGGTGGTCTACAGCGTGCTGGAGGGTGAGCAGCACTTCACTGTGGACAGCAAAACAGGTGAGCAGCACCCAGCTGGGCTGGGGCAGGACACCCTGCCCTGGCCACACATCCTGAGCTGGCTGTGAGCCGGCAGATCTATGCTCCCTGGTGATTGCCAATGCTGGGTGCCCATGGCAGGAGTGTTGCTGGGTGGGTTCCATGGCAGGGGCGTTGGAGGGGAAGCCCAGCAGCCCTGCAAAGTGCTGCCCAGCTCCACGCCCTGCCTGCAGCAGGCAGGACCCAGAGCTGCCAGCCCAGAGTGCCTGGTCTGCCCCTGCACTGGCAGAGCTCCTCTGAGCTCTGTGCCTGGAGCAGGAGTGCACCCACAGGCACATAAAATCTCACTGTAGAAGGTTTAAATACTACCAAAGAGGCCTTACCAAAGGGTGCATCGTTATCACAAGGGCTTTGATTAAAGGTAACACTTTAAATTAAGGATTGGTTTATAAATGTTCCATTAATATTTAATGAAAGAACAGTAGAAGCTGCTCCATTCCTTAATAACTTATAATAGGGGCTGTTGTAAAATGCCTCTGTAATAAATCCCTGGCAGATGATGCTCTGACATACTGGTTAGAGTAGACCATAACCAGGAGATGTTGGGGTATATATTCTCCTTGCCTCCCAGGAGTGTGACTCTCATTACCCTTAATGGGAGCCTCACAAGCTTGCTAAGGGGTGAGACGCTCAAATGCTAATAGGAGATATTTAAGGCACAAAGCATGCAATAAAGTGCCCACAGTTTAATGAAAAATTGTCAAAGGACAAGCAGGCTGGGGAGCTGCAGCTTGTGTTGGAAGACTGGACAGCAAAGTCCCTTCCACCCTATTGCTGAACCATAATGAGAGAGAGGCTAAGATCAACCCCTGGGCTAAAGTGCCAAGGCTCTGTCAGGCTGATCTGTGTCTGTGCTGATAGATATTTTCTAAGGCTATTTTTATGTAAGTCAGAGTGAAATTTATTTGGAGACTCTGGTGTAAGGAGAGTGTAAGGAAGGTCTGTGTGCCTGAGCCGCTGCATCTTCATTAAACCCTGCACTTCCTGACAGTGGTTTGGTGCCTGTGGGGAAGCTGGACACTGCCCTGGCTGTGCCACCTGCCCTGGCTGTGCCACCAGCCTGGCTGCTGCTGGAGGAAGGCTCAGATTTGGGAGTCTGGGAGCTCCTCCAGCAGTACCAGGGTATGTGGTGGGAATTGCCTTTGTCTGGACAGAGGCTGGTGCAGTGCAGAGAGGGCACAAGCAGCAGGTTGGGGCTGTACCTGCTCCTGGTTCAGAAGCTGCTGCAACTGGGCTCTCTTGTCTCCCAGATTTGCTTTGTTTTATACTGTGTGTTTATGAACAATAGGCTAAACACTGAAAATTCAGGTGCACGTGAGACCCTGTTAATCTGAGACGGCTTTGTGTGAGTGAAAGTCTGGCTGCTGGAATGGAGAGGGACCACTGGGAGCAAACTGCACAAGCCAGAACATGCAGAGGCTCAGCTTCCTGCCACATTAATGCTCTGTATTAAGGCATAAACTAAAATGTGCCCTGTGGGACTGTGGTGAGAATTAATGTCACTCTGGGAATCCAAGCTTCTTGATTCCTTGACTTTTTGTGTCTTAATTCTCAAGCTGGCTGTTTCGTACACTGGGGGGTTGATTTACTGTTCTATTTGCTTGTAATTCATAGCAGTGAAACTGCTGACAGTCTGCAGAAGAGTCCTCAGCCCCTCTTGAGCCTGTCTGTTCCCAGAATATCCGACCGCTAACGCGGGCATTGGGGCTGACTCCGGTGATGTCTGAGCTGCAAATGGCCCGTGGCAGCTGCCCCGCCAGGGCTGCGGGAACATGAGGTGCAGCTCTGCCTGTTGGCCTCTCAGGTTGTGGCTGCAGCCTGTCCTGTGGCCTCGTGCCCCTCTGTCACTGCCGGCCCACGTGGACATTTCTTCGTGTCCACCCGAGCACATCCTGTCCTGCTCCCACTCTGTGTTAGAATAGGGGTTTTTTTATGCTGCACGTGGGAATCCAGCTCTGATTGCCCGGGGTGGCCACGCTTCTGCCCTGAGCATAAGATTTAATTAACCATAGCAGCAGCATAACTCTCAGAGCCACCATTGTTATTAATGGCCATAAAAAGAACCATAAAACCCTGGCATGTTACATTTCTTATAATATATGGTAATGAAGAACAATTTGTTTTCCCTATTTGGTTTTGACCTCCTTCTCTGCCTTTCCTTGCATCTGCTCCCTTGCACACCACCTCAGCCCCTGACTCCTTCCAGCTTGGCTTGTTTCTTCCCTCCTTGTCTTTGCAAGCAGCTCTTTTCACACCCCCTCCTTCATAGCACAGGTGTGGCATGAACAAGACTGGTTTGCACACTCGAGCACAGGATATGGACCATGTGTAGCTTAGTTTGTCTCCTGTTCTTGGATGTTACCAGCTGTAGTGTTCAGCTGGGATTTCATATTCAATGGACCTTTCACAGGCAGACCCAAACTGTCTGGATAATGTGCTGTGCCAAGTCCTGCCATTCAGTAAGCCTTGAATACCCAGAGTGCCTCAGGTGTCTTTTTGGAGATAGATGAGTGACTAAATGGCTCCACTGGAATAGCGGGTGCAGCATCATGGCATTTGAGCTGTAGGAAAATTCCAGTGTTGAATGATGGTGAAGAGAAAGCACAGTTGATGCACATGAGCTTTTCTTTCTTTCGTATACACCAGCCACTCTCATGCCTTGAGAGTTAAGTTTCAGACACTGAAAGTTGTGCTGTGTACCCCAAATCAGGTTCAAGAACTTCCCCTGTGCGTGTTGAAGGTCCGGGCTGGCTTTTTTGGTATGTTAGTGAGGAGCTTTGTGTGCACAAACTGTGAAGACAAGACTTTCTGTGTCAGCTGTAAGAATATTCCAGTGGCTTCTCGCAAGAGCCTGCAGGCATTAGTCCTGTGTAAGCTTTGTGCTGCCTTCCTCATTCATTGTCAGTCTGCAGATGGGGTGCAGCTGATCTTTGCTCCTTGCAGCAGGTGAGCTGCAGTGCCCAGGCTGTGGCTGCCCTGCTCTGCTGGAGGAGTCTGTGCCCTCACAGAATGATCACACACCTCTGGCCCACTGCTTCCATTGGGAAACAGCCACTTCTGCCACTCTGGTGGGTGTTGGCTCTCTGATCTAATCTGATGGCAGAGCCCCCCTCACCACTGCTGGGCCACCATCCCAGCTCTGCCCAGAGGGACATGGGGCAGGAGATTTAGTGCCAGCTTCTGTGCCAGCTCCAGGAATCTCATCCTCACCAAAACCTTTGAAGCTGATGCTTTTAAGATGCAGAGATGGGCATGTGAGCGTGTGGCTCAGTGCATTTACGTGAGAGGAGAAATTTGTGCATTTAAATCTGCAGGCCATGTTTTCATGTTGCTTTATATCACCCTGCACCTCTGCAGATTATTCACCTTTATAGGGGCAAATCTCTCCTTTGGCAGGCAGCTGTGCCTGCCTGCTCATGTCTGTTCCCACGTCCTTTGCAGTGCCCTTTCTCATCCCTGGGCAGTGTGGCTGGAGACTCACTGCTGCCTGTGATCCCTGCCCACAGCCTTGGGAGGGAACCTGAAAATGCTCGACACCCAGGGAGGGACACAACCTGGTGTCCCTGCTTCCAGCAGTCTTGTTCATCTCCTTGCAGGGATATTTGCTGCTACACAACAGTCACAGCACATAATACCACAGGCCTCCTGATATTCGGTGCCTTCCTTAAAATCAAGGGATTGTCAGTTCAGGAGAGTGCATGGGAACCTGGCTTTTTACTGGAAGGAAGAGGTTATTCTTAAAACTTGTCATTCTGCTGAATGCAGGGAAAAAGCAGAAGGATGCAGAGGGTAGTTGAAATGCAGTCTGGCATTTGTGATGACTTAAGACGGCTCCTAAGTTCTAGAGCCTGTGTCCTGATTGAAAACTGAGCTGGTAAGGGCTTAAGGTTTTTGCACTGGGGAGAGCAAACTCAAGATACCAGCCTGCTGGGATGAAGCTGATGGTTATTTGTGTGCAGTCAATAGTTGTTTCATCCCTATCAGCCTTGCCCTTTGCAGGCTGACCTGCTCTGGGGCAGTCAGGCTGGACTGGGAGAGCTGCTCTGACTGGGAGCAGGCAGCAGCTGAGCTGGGCTGGTGAGCTGTTGGGTCTGTGTGATGTGGTGGTGGGAGGCAGAACGTGTTCCTCTGCTGTTCTTGCCAGTTTGTTAAAAATGGTCCCCGGTGACTGGAAACACAGCTATATCAGCATGTGTGTGTTTTCCTGTGAGCCCAGGGGGTTGTGCAGGTCTGTGCCCCATCCCCATCCTTTATCCACCAGAGCTGCACAGACATGAGGGACTCTGAGTGTGGGACGTGAGAGTCTGCAGAGAAATCACATTTATTTAAGGGGATTGCTCTTAATAGCAAGACTGAACATTAACAGTCCTTTTCAGAGACTGGTGCAGGAACTTCAGCTGTTTTGGGACCACAGTGTATGTTTGGTCATCTTGAGGAAATAAGAGTGTATCTACTAATGTGCCAAGGGAATTAATGTTAAATGATGAGGGATTTAGCTGCTAAAAGAAGGGACAAAGGAAGGGTGAGTGGGCTGGCCTGTCTGTTGGAGCTCACTGTGGGTGCCTCCCTCTGCACTGGCACAGGCAAGGCTGATTCCAGCCTGGAACAAGCCCTTGTTAAGTGCTCCTCTCTGAGAAGTGGCAGTAGCTCTGTCTCTGTAAGTGCTGCCCTAGAAGCTACAGGGCACACTGGTTTGAATAGGACTTGGCCACCTGCTATGAAGGGTATTGTGTTGGAGATCTCCAGCTGCAGCATCCCTCAGCCCCAGTGATTCTGCACCCTTCCAGGTAACTTTGGTCAGCTTGGCTATGCTGATGAAGCCATAAATGTTTTCATTTCTGGATTGCAGCCCTGTACCTTATTTGCTGAAGAGCCATGAAGCTCCTGAGCCTTGTGCCCAGCACCTCGCTCAGACCCCCCGTAGTTTCTGCCTCCCAAATTGTGCTGAGCTAAAGGACAGGAGTGGGGGCTGTGCATGGAGGGCAGATGAAGTGCTGGTTCTTGGGGCTAAGACCCCTCCTGCATGGGCTGACCTCCTCCAGGATGTGTGCTTCCAGCAGCACTTGTGTCTTGGCAGATATATTGATATTTCTGTGTCCCTGCAGGCAAGTGAGGGCACAGGTGAGGAATCTGCAGTCTGTTGGCAGGTGCCTTGCCACTCCTGGCCTGAGGCAGAGATGGGTTTGCTCTAACTGACCAAGCTGCTGAGAGGAATGAGTCTGTTTTATCCAACTAAATAGGAGGGGGTAGAGAAGGCAGACCCAGATTCTTCTCAGGCACGCACAGTAAAAAGACACAAATGGCAGGATGACAAGGCTTGTCACCATGAAGGTGGCATTTCCATCCCTGGAGATACTAAAAACCTGACTATTCATGGCCCTGGGTAATCTCATCTGCCTGCTTTGAGCTGTAGTTGGACCAGGAACCACCTGAGGATAGATCCATTTTTGTTACTCCATGACTTTCTGGCTTGTTGTTCCTCTTGCCCTCAGCTGGAAGGTCCTTTGTCCAAATGCTCTCCAAGGATGTGGACATCTGACCTAGAAGTACCTGAGAGCAGAGCAAAGCCCATAATGATGGGATTCCTGGAAGGCAGTTACCTGCTCAGTGCTTTGTCCTGCTTTGTGTTTATTACCCAAAGAGTGTCTGCTGTTGGAGCAGATTCGATGGTATTTATGTGATTCTGTAAGTGTCCCCTTGCCTGGTAATTATCCTGATTAATCTGGATCATGCTGGAATGCCACATGTGCCTTGTACCAGAGGGTATGCCACCACACATCTTCACTAGTCAGCTCTAACAGATGCTGACAAGAACTGGGGAGAAGAGTCGGAGCTGGAGGTTGTTCTTGCTCTGTTAGCAGAGCCTGGGAAGGACAAGGTTCGTCAGAGTTTCCGGCTGGAAAGAAGGTGGATCTTGGGAGATGATAGCAATGACTCTTCCATGCTCTGAGTGCCAAGGTGCCTGCCCCTGCCCTCTGTGCCCTGAGAACAGGTCTGTCACCATCCCTGGCAGCTGCTTTGCAGAGCCCCGGGGGTCAGGTTCTGGGAGCAGAGGCTGTCCTGGCTCTGGAAGGTGGGACCATGCAGGTTTGGTGCTGGTGGGTGTTTAAGGCAGTACCCATAGTGCCACATTCAAGGAACTGATGTGGAGCATGTGTGGAGACCCTGATTTGTCACAGCCACCAGCAGATAGTAAGTGGTACCTTGGCCTAGCAGGCAAAACCAGCCTGACTCTTGGGGTGGTGGCCTGGTGTGGCCCATGGAATTTAGGAACAGCCTCCCAGTGACAATCCTGCTGGGGCACAGGGCAGTTCATCTGCAGCAGACCCCTGCTTTTCCAGGATGGATGGACACATGGCACCTTGAGAGAGGGAGTTTCTGATCAGTCTGCACCGCTACCAAAGGCAGGGATTTTGTCTGCCTTGTGCTGCTGGAAGAACCAGAGCTGGCTGGGGCCATTTGCCCTGCTCTGCATGTGCCAAACAGCCTGGACTTGCTCCCCATTGGGATGAGTGACCTTGGAGGTGTTCTGGGAAGTGCTTGAGCACTTTCCTTCCATCTTGCATGGCGTATTATGAGCTATATCATTACGAGCAGCTCAGTTAAGTCATTACAGCCTTGGTGAATGCATGAGCTTTTTTCCCTCTCATCCCAATTCATCACTATTGTGCTGACATGAATCATTTTCATTATAAAATGCTTCAGACCCCGTTAATTAACAGAATTGCTTAAATTTCAATGAGATAGTGCCTGCCCAGAAATAAGGTTTTGTATTCACAGTGGAGTGGCAGGAGAGGCCTGTCAGCACAAGCAGCTGGGGCTGGTCCCTGAGCCCTCAGTGCTTGTGCAGGGCTGATCCTGCTGCCCAAGTGGGAGGGTTCCATCCTTGCTGGGAGAAGTGCCTGGAGAAGTGTTCTTCCCACCCTTTCCTGTGTCCCCTTCTGTGTGAGGTGGGGTGGGACTCCTTGTCAAGTGGCTTCCTCTGAGCAGAGCCAGGAGGAACGAGGGGGTCAGAGCAAACCCCGGGCCCCATCACAGGGTAAATGCCCACTCCCTGCTCCGTGGGGCTGAAGGCAGAGGAGTCCAGGTAATTACGGAACTTGAAGTGACAGAGGGACAAAGGAAGCTGAGTGAAATTGTGCCTCTCTATGAGAGCTGAGGAACGGCAAGGATCTTAAATGGTGGTTTTGTCTTTTATAATAAATGCTAACAATGATAATCATTGCAATAATTGCTAGTTTCAGAAAGGACAGGAGCAATAAATGTCTCCTGAACCGTGTTGCCCGCTCCTGCTGCACCTGTAATGTCATGTAAAGAGCAAGGGGGAGGGATTTCATCCTCCCAGCTCAGTGGCATTTCTGACTGCCTTTGGGCCACTGCAGCACTGACTCTGTGATGTGAGCCCTTGTCAAGAGGTGCACAAGGTCACGGCCGTACACCTGAACAGGGAAACTGGCACCCTGCTGGCTGGGGAGGGCTGATACCTGGAAGCCTCAGGGTCTGTCCCTGAAGCTACATCTTGGCTCCTTGCAGCCCACTTGCACCCATTTCTCCCCTCTGCTGTGCTCAGGTTGTGCTGAGGGCTTCCCAGGAGCCAGGTGACTTGGGGCTGCAGTGCTCTGCCACTGCTTGCTTTGCTGCACGTCAGCAAATGGCTTGGAAGGTGCTCAGAGCAACTGACGGTTCTCTGCTGTTTGCTCCACAAGGGAGGAGCTCCTTGTTCCCTTTGGGTCTGACCCCTCACTGGAGACCCGTTCCAGCAGCCCCTTCCACCATCCTCCTTAGCACCGGGCAGGATTACTGGTGGAACAAAGCAGGGATGGATTTTGCAGTTCACAGCAGGAGGAGGTAAAGCTGGTAGTTAAACGGAAAAGGCTGGAAGAGAGAGGAATCACAATAACATAAACCAATATCTAAATCTGTGGGAACACTAAAAACCTGAGCTGGAGGGGATTTTAAGCTGATTCCTTGCTGTTCTGGGATGTTGCTGGTACAGTGGGACTGGAATGTGGTGCTAATGACCTTGTATCCCTGTAGGCACTCCTGTGTGCCCCTGGTGCCACCTCAGGGCAGAGTCGTTTCTTTCTTTCATTCTCAAAATGTTTCTTCTCTACTTTGTTTCCATGTAAATGAAACCCTCCTGGGTGACTTAGGAAGTGGTAACTTTTGTCATTCACATGGTTTTCAGGGTTTTATTGCTCTTTGTTTCTTGTTTTATGTTCCTTTATATTTTAGTCCTGGTCAGTTCCCCCAAGTCCAGATGAATACTGGGGACCTATAAACACTATTTTTTAAGAGACTTCATAAGAAGTACTGCCACACCATACATTTTTTTTTTTAAGCTCCAGTGCATTCTCTGACACAGAGCATGTGTATTGTCACCTTTGGTCTCCTTAGAGGAACACTTGAAAGCCAGGAGTTTTTGCAGATAGACTTTTGGAAGTGCACTGTCCCCATCGTTCTCCAAACACACAGAGCCCCCCGAGGTGTGCTCGGCCGTGGCCCCGTGAGATAGAGGACACCCATTATTTGCTAGGGGTGCTGCAGCAAGCCTGGCTCTTGCTTGGCACATCAGGATACGTGGGCTGCTGCAGAGCTGTGCCAGAGGGGTTTGGTGACTCAGCCTGGGCTTTTACAGAGCCCTTGTGTGCAGACCTTGAGGCTGGCCCCAGCACAGCCCCCGCACTTGGGTAAGGGCGAGGATGAGTCCTCTTGTTCCTGTGACTCCAGCTCCCACCAAACCTCTGGCCCCCACAGATCTTCCATCCAGCTCCCGGGCTCCCTGGAGAGAAGCACAAGCCTCCTCTGTGCCAGGGTTTAACGCTGTGGGAGCTGCCAGCAGCCCACGGGAGAAGCAGCAGTTGAAACTCTTTTATGCTTCATGTGGAGACTTGCTGGGAGCAGGTTGGGCCTGTGGCTATTCTGGGGCTTCAGGGGGATTTGGGGGATGTTTCTGCCTGGCTGACAACCCCTGGGCTTGTTCTTCTCTCCAAAGCCCTTTTTTTCCCTTAGTTGGCTTCTGCTTATGTGACCTCTGTGAAGGGGCCCAGCAGACACTGTGACCAGCAGCACCAGGGCTGTGTTGGGGAGAGTGTCCCCAGCAGTCAAGGAAGGTGACTGTCCCTTCTACTTGACACTGATGAGACACAGGTGCTGTGTCTGGCTCTGGACTGCCAAATATGATTCTCTGGGCATACCAGAGTGAGTCCAGGGAAGGGCCATGAAGGTTGGTGAAGTACTGGAGCATCTGCCCTGTGCGAAGGGGCTGGGAGATCCAGCTGATCCTGCTCAGAGCTGGAGCTTGCCCAAGGTAATCTCCGGCGGCCCCTTCCAGCCTCACCCCCTCTGTGACTCTTCAGATCTCTGTGACCTGCCTGTGCTCACGCTGTGTCCTGCTGGTTCCCAGGTGTGATCCGGACGGCCGTGGCTGACCTGGACCGTGAGACGCAGGACCGCTACGAGGTGGTGATCCGAGCAACAGACATGGCAGGACAGCTGGGCGGCCTGTCAGGATCCACCACAGTCACCATCGTGGTCACTGATGTCAATGACAACCCACCACGCTTCCCCCAGAGTGAGTCCCAGCAGTGGTGGGGGTGAACTCCTGTCCTGGTTCCCAGTGGGTGGTGGGATGGGAGCTGCAGGCTGAGCCACGCCAAGCTGGCAGGGCAGCAGCACTGAGGCAAGCACAGCTCCTGGCCTGGGTCTGAATGTGTCCCTGCCTGGCAGCACGATGGAGGGGCAGCTGCCTTGACTGAGCTCATCCAGGGCCCCAGGCAAGACTCTTGTTCTGGGAGCAACCAGGGCTGTGTGGTGGGAGGGCACCAGCAGAGCTGGCCTTTTCCCAAGGCCTCTCCGAGCAACAGGGAGAAGGCAGCCAGGTCTGCTGTGCTGCTCTCTCCTGGGAGCTGGAGCAGGGACTCGTCTGTCGGCTGCTGGCCTGGCCCCTCCTGGCTCCTGTGTCAGAGCTTGGCACACTCTGCCCCAGTGCAAGGCACGGTGACACTGCTCATGGACAGCAGCCTGGTGACACACAGTTCTGTTTTCTTAATTGCTGCTGGTGGCCTATGGCTCGAACTTGTGTGTGATCTGGGACCCTCCTGAAACAAGGTAGGGGGTGTGGTCCTGCTGTGAGGAGTGGGCTGTGCAGTGCAAACCAACTGTGCAGCCTGGCAGCTCCTGCCTGGCAGGCCAGGGAAGGGGCTGCAGCTGGAGGAGGCTCAGCTCTTTGGCTGTGTCTCCTAGAAATCAGAAGTGGTAAAGGAATCCTTGCAAGGAATCAGAGAGCACTGATTGCAAGGCAGTCTCTGTATGAAGAAATCAGCCTTTACTTCACCCAGCACCTGGCACATCAGTACTCCCCAATTATCTTCCCTCAGCCCTTGTTTTTGGCTGGGGTATGTGTTTTTTCTCCTGCTGGGGCATTCAGGGACTATAGACACGGTGGAGTTTGTGCAGCCCTCAGAGCCTAGGGGTGCCCAGGGAGGTTTGCAAAGGGTCCTATCAGACTTGGGGGGGTTCACAGGCAGAAACAGTGACCCTGGTACCTTTTTCTCCTCCAGAGATGTATCAGTTCAGCATTGTTGAAACGGCCCCCGTGGGCACTGCCATCGGCAGGGTGAAGGCTGAGGACTTCGATGTCGGGGAGAACACAGACATGACATATCAAGTGAAGGATGAGGAAGGGGTGGAGATGTTCAAAGTCACCACGGACAGCAATACCCAAGAGGCTGTCATCACGGTACAGAAGGTGAGAGATGAGGAGGGCTGGTTGGATAGGGATGGCACAGGTCTCCGGGAGGGCCCTTTCCATTGGCGACTGCTGCAGTTGCATTTGAGCTGAAACGAATGCTCCTCTGAGTGCTGTTCTGGCAGTAGCAATTGCATTTTTGTGCCTGCTGATGCAGGGAGAGAGACCTGTCTCTGCTCTGCCTGGATGGCAAAATGCAGGGCAGTGTCTGGCAAGAGACACTGAAAAGAAGCAGCACACAGTGCCTGCTGGAGTCCCCCAGGGTGGCTTGGGGGTGGCAGTGAAGCAGAGAGCTGTGTGGAGGGGACACTGTGGGTAGAGCTACAGAGACAAGTGCTTACAGCTGTTATTGATAGCATCTGTTAGGGGAGAAAAATGCTCACCTAATTCCTATACCTGACCAACAGCACTTTGACTGTATCTGCTTTTGGTGGCAAAAACAATCAAGCAAATACTTGGTGCAGGCAGAAAAGAATGATTGTTCTCCAAGGCCACAGTATGCAGCTCACCTACCCTGTAGAAATAAGAGAGTGATTAATGATCAGAACTCGCTCATGTGCAGTGCATGCTCTGCTGTCTTCCCAGTGAATCCCGGCTGCCCACAGCCTGGGCACCCTGTTGGGGGCTCTGGGGGAGTGGGCTGGGGGCTTCCCCTCCCTTCTGCCCCCTCAGTGTGGGTGGTGCTGGCAGGAGGGCGAAGCAGAAGCCCCCAGGCTCCTGCAGAGACACTGCCTGGGAGCGGGTGGCTTTAGGGGCTCTAGTGCTGCCCTGATGTCTCTGGTGAAGGAAGGGGCAGCAGAGGGGCTCCTTGAGCTGGCTGTGGCTTACCCTCTTCCCTTGTGCCAGCCTCTTGACTACGAGTCAAAAAAAGTGCACACTGTTGTGGTGGAGGCCCTCAACAAGTTCGTGGACCCGCGGTTCGTGGACCTGGGCACCTTTCGGGACCAGACCATCGTGAGGGTCTCAGTGTTGGACGTCGATGAGCCCCCCGAGTTCCGGCCCCCCTCCAACCTGATGGAGGTGCAGGAGGACGCACGAGTTGGCTCTGTCGTGGGGGTGGTCACTGCCCTCGACCCGGACACAGCGAACCACCCTGTCCGGTAACGCATCATCCGAACCTCGCGTCATCCCCCTCCCTGCCCTGGGCGTGGGGTCACCTGCGAGGGACACGCGTGGCCGGGGGGGGGCCTGTGGCCGTGGCTGGGATGGAGGAGGTGGGACAGTGCAGGTAAAGGTGGCAAGTGCTGCACGTGTGGCCAAGTGTGTGAGAGTGTCCTGTGGGACAGGCAGGTGGCAGGTGAGTGGCAGCCTGTGCACAAGCCAGCGCAGCCGTCTCCCAGGTGACAGGTACATCACTGACGGGTGATGGGTTTGTGAGTGCAAGGGAGTGTCAGGGAAGGTGGCTTGGGTGATGCTTGCATGTCCTTGCTGCTGACAGCAAGGTGTCTGCAGTGGTGCCTGACACAGGCCAGGCTATAGGAGTGGCAGGAGGACAGTGGTGAAGGATGATAAATGAGGTGAGGCTTGCGAGGTGCAGAGCCACAGCCTGGCTGTGTGTGCGTGCATGTGTGCATAGGATCAAAGATCAGAGGAGTTTATATTTGGGCAGGGGACATAATCCAGGCAGCAGCTTATCTGCACAGGACATTTCCCATTTCCATTTAATTTGTGGCTAAAGAGATTGTTACCTTGTTAAATTGTTATTACCTAAGGCACAAAGCAGCCTTCTGGCTCTGCCAACTGGCCTGAGTCACGAGCATTTGGGTTGGAAATCTGGTGTTCAGAAAACATCCTCAACGTGTGGAAAATTTCCTTGAAATGTGTGTTCTGGTGCCAGGTGCCGGTGGGGCTGCAGGCGCCCGTGGAGCCTCTCACTTCCAGGGAGCAGCAGTGGCTTTGCACTGAGAGCTCTGCAGGGACAGACTGGGAGGGACAGGGATGTGAGGTGGAGGGGGACAGGCCGGGGAGGGCTCAGTTACAGCGCTAGTTGCTTGATGATGCTCCTGGGTGCCTGCTCAGGGCAACTGTGGGCAAATGCACCGTTTCACAGTGGGGTGAGGGAGGATCTCCTGATCTTCATGGAAACGAAGACTGAGAGGGTTAGAAAGCTCAGAAAAGAATTTGCACGTGGAAAGCTGCCATCCACATATGCCTGGCAGCTAGCAGAGAGTACTGTGTCACAAAACTGGATGCTGAAAGTTGACTTTGGGGTGAATGAGGATGAAATCAGCCATGGCGTGCCAGGAACTGTGTATGCGAGTGCTGCACCACTTGCACTACTGGGTGCTGACTATTGGATGTGTTCTCGACATACCTCTGCTCACCTTGTGTGACTCTCCAGTCAGGCCACGTGTCTGACTTCTTTCTGGCCTCTGAGCATGTGGCTGTCAGCTCACACCCTTCAGGAACGTGGTCTGTCCCCACATCTGTGTGTGTGCACGTGTGTGCATATGCTTTTTCACTTGACTGTTTCTAGCACTGCTACAGAACATAGATTTCATTTTCTGACCTGTAATTGTAGGAAAGGGGCCTTGGGGATAGAACTACTCTTATTCTTGTTTTTTCTTGTTCTCCATTCTGTTTCCCTGTGGAGCTTGCCGCATTGTTTGCAGACAGACCAAAAGAAAGCAGGGGAGGGAGGCTCTCTACTGCTGTGCAGAAGGCTATGGGGACTTGAATCAGAGAGAAGCAGATTCAAGTACTGCGCAGGAGCAAGATGGTTAGAGCCCAAACTTTGCTATGGGAGTCTCTCCTACAGTGAGCTCAGTGCCAGACTAGGCAATGCCTCGTGCTCAGGCACAAAAACCCAGCCAACAGGACTCCCAGGCATCTGCTGCAGCTTGGGAATTGCCATGTGTTTTCCCTCGTCAGGCTTGATGCATTCAAATACATGTCCTCCCTCCAGCTATCCCCAGGCAGGTAGCTCATCCTGTGTCCCCCATGCTCCCCTGGGACACTTGGTCTCTATCTGTCCATCCCTTCACTCCCTGCTGTCAGGAGCAGTGGCAGTGCAGCTGGGTGAGCCTTCCCAGCCATCTTAACACAGGCCAAGTGGAGAAGCAGGTTGATATTGGTCGTGCTGATGCAGCACCAATGCAGGAGGAAGGTGCAGTTGAATGTCTCCTGCTTTCCTGTCCTCTGGCTATCCAGGCAATTTAATAAAATACTTTGCTGCGTAGGCAGCTGCTCACAGCTTCAAAGTGGTGCACAAACATTAATGCCAGCACCCTGCAGCACCAGGATGTGACACTAACCCGTCAGCAGGAGATGGCAGGAAGTCACCTCGCGTTTCAAGTGTGCTGCTCCGGAGTACAGTCACCAAAAGCCAGCACTTGTACTTCACCTCTGATACATTAGAGAGCAACTGGTCCTGACAGCATGACCAGCATTTGATCCTCGGCTCCTTGAAGTTGGAATGAACCCTTTGAAGTTGCTGCAGTTCAGCGGATCCCTTTAACTTCCTGCTCCTCGTCTGCCGGAGGTGGGAGCAGAGGCACGACTGTGCTCCTGCAGTGGCTGCTCTCCTGGACTCTGGTCTGTGTGTTGGCTCTGCCTGTAAATAGCGGAGAGCCACAACCTCCTGTCATATCGAGATGCACTCTCCCCTTGAGGCAGGAAAGAACAAGGATTGCCAGAGACAGCAGAGCAGAAATCAGCTCTGTCAGGGTTTCCAGGTCCTGCTGACACCAGGCTGCCAGTAACGAGGTTTGGGAGGTATTTTTAGCCAAATGGGAAGGGAGGTGCCCTTGGCTCTTTGTTTCCAGCCTCAGGCCTGCAGGAACAAGGCTGTGTGATGCCTACTGTGCTGCCCAAAGCAGCTGCCAGAGGCACATTCCAGCCTGGTGGCTCCCCTGCCCTCCTGATGATCCACAGGTCCCACAGAATGTGGTCACTTGGTTTGAGAACAAATCCCATCCCACAAGCCAGGCTGGGTGGCAATGACCTGTTACAAAGATGTGAGGGCTGAAGGGGTGTCCAGCTCCCCTGTTCTTGGGGGACATCCCTGGGGCTCTGCCTGCTGCCCCACTCCAGCTGCACATGGCTGCAGAGCCCCTGGTACCTCCTTGCCTTGGGCAGGAGGAAAGCTGGGGCACCCAAGGAGCTCTCCCCATATCTCAGAGAAGGCCACCCTCCCAGTGACACCAAAGGGAGCCATGCTGAGCTCAGCACAGCCAAGGGGTTGTATGAACCTTTGCGAGGCACAAAACTCGCTGTGGTATCAGTGTGGGAAATGCCCTTCTAGAGGTCCAGTTCCTTTTATTTTATTCTATCCTTGTTTTTTTTTTTGCCTATCAAAAGCTGGAACTGTTCCTTTTCAGAACAAATTTAGTTTCCAGTTGGCTTTTTGGCTTTAGCTGTGTATTTTCCGGGCGTAGTGCAGTTTTTCTCAGCTGAGCCATTGTATGAAGTAATACAGTGATAGACTGTCTGTGTATGTGAGGCTGTTTGTATGGGAGCCTTTTGTTTCTCTCTCTGCAGCGGGAGCCTGTGCTCTGATTGTGTATGTTCCAGGCTTTATCAGCACCGGGA
The DNA here is from genome assembly GCF_001604755.1 of Lepidothrix coronata. Lineage (NCBI taxonomy): Eukaryota > Metazoa > Chordata > Aves > Passeriformes > Pipridae > Lepidothrix > Lepidothrix coronata. The sequence continues at coordinate 3,336,779 of NW_016690279.1, forward strand.
AGATGTTGCTTGGGATTTAAGGTTCTCAGAGATATTCTTGTTTGGCGTTCGCCAAATCCGGAGACACGTGTTGGACATGGGCATTTTATAGACTGCAAGAGCACAGCAAGAACTACAACCTGCTTCAACACAAAAGGCAGAGGAGGAAAAAACAAACACAACAAAAAGCTTTTCACACAGTGTTTGAAAAGCTCCCTATTAACAAAACACATGGCTTAAAATGTGCTCCTTGGTGCGTTCGGGGGAGAAGTGAAACAAACTGCTTGAGAAATGCATTCATGAGAAAGATGAGCACCAAGAAAGCTGTCGAAATTAAACAGTCACTTGTAACATCCAAACCAACAGGCAGTGCCAGCAGGAAGAGAGGGAAATGGAGTACAAGGTCTGCATCCCAATCAGAGCTGAGGACTGCGGTTCCAGATATGGAGCACCAGCTGCAGGAAGGATGGGCACAGGTCCTGTCTCTGAGTACCTGAAGGATAAGGGATTAAATGCTGCCTCTTCCCAGGTGGGACCGGTGAATATGAAGCTGGAGGAGCAGAGGTGGAGAGGCTGGTTGGTGAAGGTCGTATTGCACAAAATGATGGGAATGAGTGCAGCGGGATGAGCCATAAGCTGTTAGAAGGTGAGGTCTGTTGTGTGATCTGCAGCTCTGAGAGGGTTATGGCTATGGCTTTGGGGGGAGGATGGACATCCCTGTGGCCCCACCAGTCCCCAGCTCCCACACCAGCCTAGTGCTCCAGAACCTCCCTGGCACTGGGACCCGCAGAGAGCTGCAGACCCACCTCCACAGACACAGAGCGTGGCAGCAGGCTCAGCCCTGCTGCTGTGGCCAAGGCAGCACATTGAGCTCCATCTCCTTCCCCGGTTCATTGCTGAGGAGGTGGCCATTCTTTGCAGCAGTGGTGACAAAGGGATCAGATTTCTGGTTTGTTTTTCCCTGGCCATGGGGTACAGGCAGTCTGGCCTCAGCAGACAATTCAGAAGCGACAGAAGACAACCTCAACAGCAAAGCAATGAGAAGCATAAGAACAGGTTCTTGGTGGCATGACATGGAGTGCTCCCTGCCATCCTCCTGCCCTCCAGCCAGGCGGGCAGACCTGTCAGACGTGTCTGGGCTCGGGGTGTCTCCCATCACTAACTGGGTTTTAAAGTGTCTCCCATTGCTAACTGGGTTTTTCTGTGTAGATATTTTTTACAGACATCTCTGTTTATGCAGCAATGACACAAGAGTGATCAAAACAGGCATGTGCTTACTCAAGAAGCAGGGAAGACGTGGGGAGGGTGAAGTACCATCTTGAACTTAAGAGTATGAAAAAGTGGAATGGAAGGCAGGACATGTTTGAGGTCGGGTGATGTGGGAGAACAATGAAAGCGGTTATGTAAATACATCAGTTATGCTATTGGAAAGGTATTGGGTGTTGTGATCCCAATTTCTGTTCCTCTTTCCAGCAGAACATTGAACTGATGTACAATTCAGAGCAGCCAGACCTCTTCTTTCCCTTTGCAGTGAGCAAGCAGAGTGGATGAGAGGCTGTGGTACGTGCCAAGACAGTGTCACTGTCCCTTCTGGAACTGGCTGTGTGCCTGTAGAGGCTCTGCTTCCAGCTGAGAGTTGGGGCAGAAGACACAGGCAGTCCCTGGCAGGTAGTTTGGAGATGCCTGAGCTTGTACCTGGCTTTGTGTGACAGATGTCCATCTCCTCTGAATGCTAGGGGGGAGGAGGCCACGTGGGTGCAGAATGTGCTAGAATGTGGCTGTGTGCAAATGCAATTTAGATAGTGACTTCTGAATGTCTTTCTTTAGCTACAAGCAAGTGCTGTTGTATTTTCTCTCTCATTCCCCCATCTGTCTGAAAGGGAGAAGGCTAGGGAATGTAACATGGAACTGTATAACACATTAAACAGCATAGGAATGCCTTTGTGTGTGCCTCCATCAGAGATGGAGCTGTGTGGATGGACAGGGGCTCTGTAGGAAGCTCTCCCACTGCAGCTGGTCCCCTCCCAGGGCTTGGGGCAGAAGAGCAGAGGGCCATCAATGTTCATCCTTGCCTGCAGAAGGTGAGCTGGTGTTCCTCGGCTGTGAGCCATGTAGATGATGGACCCACAGACCACAGCTGGACTCTGGCTGCCACACACAAGCCCTTGGGAAAGCTGCCCTGCAGCATGCAGACCACTTCCCCCATCCTCAACCTGCTGCTGGCCTGGAGCCTGTCCTGCTCAGCTCCTGTCCAATGGGGCTTCTCAGTACTGTCCTACCTCATCAGCTTTCCAGTTTGCTTTGTCCCTACATTTATCTTCCTTCTGTGGTTGAACATGTGACTGAAGGCTTTAATTTATTCACAGCCCTCCTTTTGGTAATTTATCCTTTGTACTCTTTGCTGTCTTGTATTATTTAATTCTGTGAAGCACTCTGGGATTCAGTGTGTGTGAAAGATGCTGTACACAATAACATTATGCTGTATTGTTTGTGATTTGCAGGCCTTCTGGATTTCTAATTCTGATTGCAGTGGTGGTGTGTGTTATTTGTGCTATGGCTGTGCTCAAGGGCCTCAGCTGGATCGGACTTCCCTTCCAGCCCCTTCCCCCAGGAACTCACATCTCACTGTGCCCTGATTTAATGTTGGTTTGCTTAATTCTGTGTGTAATGGTTGCAAATGCAGGACATGCCACTGGGACAGGTGTGGGCTTGTGGTGTCGTGGTGAAGGCATGGGACTAAACCTGGTGTGTGACTCCTTGTGAGCTGTGGGGTTGCCCTCGAGGAGAGTGGGAATCATGTTCTCCGGAGGTGGCACAGGGAGCATGTGGGCTCCACCCCTCAGGGACGGGGCTGTTTGAGGCAGCACTGGAGCAGCTGAAGGAGAAGAGTTAGAGCTGCCTGTGAGAAGTCTCTGCTGAGCAGCTGGGGACAGAGCTGGAGGAGCTCTTCAGCCTGTTCCTTGTGGGAGTGGGAAGCTCAGAATAGGGCAAATCTCGGGGCTGCTGGCATGATGTGCTGTGTTGATAGGGGGGTGCTGGCTGCTGCCCACCTCTCTGCTGCCAGGATTGCTGCACCAGTTGCTCAGGTTCAGTGTGGGTGCAGAGGAGACCTCATCCTTTGTGCCTGCTGTAACTGCATTTCAGGGTGTCCACGGGTCTGGCTCATGTGTGCTGTTGTGCTGCACTCCAGGTCTCTCACTTGGGTGGATGTGGTGGCAGGATCAGCAGAGAGGGTAGCAGGTGAGGTGCACATGCTCAGCTTCAGTTTGGGTTTGTGCTTTTCCTGAACCTACAGCTCTGAAGCTTCCCAGAGTCACGAGTGAAGTTATAGCCCACAATTTCTGTATCACTCTGTCTATCCAGAGCATAAGGTTCCCATCAGAGCAGGTTTTTCCCCTTGTCCACAGTCTGTGCATAGTTCCACTTCATGCACTGAAAGCCACATTTTCATTTGACTTGAGAGCTCTGGGCTTCCAACCTGGCAGAAACGTGCCCTTCCTGTCCCATCCTGCAGCACAGGATGATTAGAGCGGTGAAACAGTATATTCCAGTACTTCTGGGGCTGATGGCAAGGGTGGGCTTGGCACATCCAGCTGCTCACCATTTCCCCTTTTGCCTGGTCACAGGTACGCCATCGACCGCAGCACGGACTCCGAGAGGATCTTTGACATCGATGCCAAAACAGGTGCCATTGTGACAGGAAAGGTCCTGGACCGGGAGACAGCAGGGTGGCACAACATCACTGTCCTGGCGATGGAAGCAGGTGAGATGGAGGAGTGCTGTGTGGAGAGGGAGAAGCACTGGGTGCTGTCAGTGCAGGGGTGGCCAAGACGCGAGTGTTAATCAACACTGAAGTAAAAAACATAAATGCAGCAGCACTGAGTCTGACATCTCCCTAGACAACCTAAAAATACTCTTCCAGACTCGAGCATTAATAAGGGAGCATGGTCGAATAGTATATTTGATGAACACTAATCAAATTTGTGTTATCTATGCGCCATCTCTGCCAGTCATCCCTGTGCAGCTCGTTCCCCGCAGTCACACCTGCTGAGTGGCACTGGGGGCTCCCCGGGGGGGATGTTCACATCACCTGCATCCCCCAAAATCAGTCATGTGCTGCCTGTGGATGTCCCATCAGCTGGAGCCCTGTGGCACTGAGTGGCTGTCAGCACTTGCTTCTGCTGGAGCTCATGCTGTGTGGGATGGTCCCAGCACTGCAGCAGTGGGAGGGGAACTGTGGGGGCAGAGTGTCCCAGGCATCATGCTGGGAAACAGAAAGGCATTGCCATGTTCTTCCAAATTTTCCATATTTTGGATATGCAAGTCACCAGGGCATGCTGGGCCCTGCTGTGCTCTGCCTTCCACCCCACAGTGGGTACCAGGGAGCCTCTGTGGCTGCAGAGCACCTCCTGATGCCTGCTGATGTGTGCCAAGGCCAGTCTGTCTGTGGGTAGGAACCTAGGCTTCACTCTAGGAGATCCTCAGGAGTTCTGATTCTTGGTTCTTTGCTTGTTCTTGAGCATTGAAGGTGCTGTTCACGTTCAAGGAGCTGAATCAGGGCCTGACTTGGGTCCCAGCGGTCAGATCTTGCCACCCACCCCAGCCAGGCAATGGCACAAGCCCCATGGCCCAGGGAGAGGAGGGTCAGTGGCCCTGGTCAGACCCCTGCTGCCCGGGGGGATGTCCCTGCCTCTGCCTCGTGTCACAGCCCCTCTGTGCTGACACTCTGTGCCAGCTGACCGGGGTCACCCTGCCCTCTCTGGCTGTGGCACTGGCACTGTCGGGAGCCCTGGCTGGCCTGGAGATGGGCGGGTGTGTTGGCACTGCCTGGCCATGTCAGAGGGAGGGCAGCCCACTGCTGAGCCATGGCCTGTCCTGGGGGCTCCATGGGGAGGCTCTGCTGGGAAGAGGGGAGGGTGGCATTGCAGCACAACTCAGCATCCAGAGGAAACGTGAGGTGACAAGAATCAGAAGGACAATATTTACACGCAGTGGCTAGGATTTCAGAACAAGTCAGTAAATGCTGTGGCTCCCCTCTGGCAGAGAAGCCTGTCAGGCTGGATTGCTTCAAAAACCAGGGAGACTCTTCAGTGCTCTGACTTCTCCCGTGGTGAGCTCTGACTCATCCGTTTTAACTGCCCAGACATCCCTCCCAGTGACATTATCCTTAACGTTTTGTAATCATGAAATATTAATGACTGATATTGAATTTAAAGTACAATTTATGTCTGAATCCTCTGGCGGAAAGGGCAGTTGTAAAGGTACAGCCTTCTGAGTGATGGAGGGGTTTCGGAGGGGGCTGTGCAGCAGCTGTCAGGCTGTGCCTGGTGAAGTGGGGTCAGCTGCAGCAGTGGGAACGTGGAGTGCAGGGTGGCTGGGAGCCACCACACTGGCAGCAGCACAACCAGCAGTGCAGTTCCTGGCACACAGGTGTCGGGGGCCAGGGGTGCTCACCATGGGCATGCAGGGGCTGCTGCACCAGGCTGGACCTTACCAGGTACAGCAGAGGCAAGTGATAAAATATTCCCCTTCCTCAGTGAGATGTAAACTTGGCAGGAGGAATGGAACGAGCCAACTGGGCATCCTGCTGCCCAGACTCGGGGATGGGGGGAACCCATGCCCACCTGATTCCCTCAGTGCCAGGCACAAGATGTTGCATCCCCGTGGCCGCCTCGAGCTGCCCTCCCAGTCTCCTGGCAGGTCTGTCCTGAACAGGGTTTGACTGCTGGTGGCTGAAGGACAGACAGCCCTCTGGCAGCCCTTGTTCCCACAGGGAGCCCGTGAGGGTCGAGCAGCTCCATGCAGGAGCTGTGCCCCGACCCTGGACAGTCCTGTCCTGCAGCAGAGACTGTGTCCAGGGGCATGTGTCCCACCTGCAGATATCACAGAGTGCATTTGCCTCTGAGAGCAGTAAGAAAAGCTGCAGAAGGTGCCTGGCTGTGCCCATGAGCTGGCTGGGCTGCTGCTGCTGCAGGAGGAGTGGAGGCAGCTCTGCCCCCCCAACCAGGCACCCCCAGCATGAGCTGCCTTGGCCAGCCAGGGACCACTGGAGTGTTTGGCCTCACAGTGTGGCAGCTGGCAGGAAACATGGGGGCTGTTCAGCTAATCTGGCCTGGGACCAGGCCAAGCACTTCCACAGATAAATCTTCATCTTGCTCGCAAGCTGTTTACCTTCCTTGGGCTAATATTAGTGATTCTCTTCCTGTTTTCCTCTTTGCTCATGTAAAATGATGAGGCCTTGACTGCTGTGTCCACTGCTGGTAATTGAGATGATAAATCTTCCTGCTGGAGACTGGCTTTAATCAGAGCATTGTGTTTGGATGCGATTTAATGACTCTCATGCTGCTGAGTTTGGGCAAGACTCAGGAGAGGTGAGAGCCATTTATGTGTTACTTGGCTTAACTGCTGCTTCCACTTTGTATCCCCTCAGCAGGGAGCCACATTCTCAGCTCCAGCCTCTGATGTAGCCTCCTGTCAGAGGAGCCATACCCCTGGCATGCCCCTGCTCTGTCCTTGCCACCAGTGCTCTGCTTTGCAGGTAGGACCTGCACCGAGAGCTACAAACCCACCCTGTGCTCCACAGCCGTGGCGTCGGGGCTGGAGAGCAGAGTGGCCCATCCCAGTCTTCTGCTCTGCGTTTTGTTTTCCCAATTCGCTGAGGTAGCGAGGAATAAATTCCACTCCTGCCTCTCCTGACTTCCTTACTATTATAAAAATTTTGAATTCAGTGTTGTACCAGCTTGGTGTTGACACAGAAGAGCAGGTCGTGCGCTGTGCCCAGCAGTGTCTGTGAGCTGGGCTGCCCCAGGTGCTGCTGTGCCCTGGGCTCTCCTCAGACCCAGAGAAGCTGCCGAGCACCCCTTGGTGTGTGAGACTCTGCATGGCTCTGTGCAGGCAGGAGGGCAAATGGCACGTGTGCCTCGGCAATGGCTGGATTTGGAGCTCCACAGGAAAGGTTTGGGGGTAAAAATGCAAAGCGCTTTATTGTGAGTTTGTGTCCAGGTTTGGAGGGGTAATAGCTGCTGCAACCCAGCACAGTAACCGCTGGTTCCTCCTTTCCTGCCATGACAGGGGTGGCTGAGTATCCCCGGTCCCCTCCCATCCCTGTGAACTGCTGCTGCAGAGCTCCAGCCTTGGTGTGCAGTTGCCCAGAACTGCCCAGTGTTGGTCCTGTTGGCACTCAGTCATCCACAGCTCGGGGGAGGGCAAGTTGGCATTTTGTGTCTGAACATTCAAGATGAGAATATCGTCCTGTTTAGATTACTTCCATGATTATTTACATTGAGAAAAATACTTTGGGATGTGGCTGAAGCATTTGAGTGTTGAGCCAGAGTGTTGCTGTGCAGCAGGGCTGTGACCATCTCCTGCTCCAGCATCCTGACACTGCCTGTCCTGTCCCAGCACTGCCTGTCCTGTCCAAGTGCTGCCTGTTTTGCCATGTGGCACCTGGGCATGGGGGGTCCAGCTGGCACTCAGTGCATGCCCTGAACCATGCTGGTAATTGTGTTGAAGCAAGTGCAGATGCAGCAGCATGGAAGCGCTGGGCAGGATTCCGTCCCCCACCCGCAGCAGCTCCAGTGGCTCTGAAATAATTCTTCCCATGTTGGCAAAGGCAGCTGCCAGTCACCAGCCTGGATCTCCCGTGCTGCACGGCTGTGCTTCCAGCATCTCCCTCTTGTTCTGTGTATTTTCCGTGTCTCTTTCCTCAGTCTTTTCAGATTAATAGCATTCCAACTCCTGAAGGAAATGCAGAAAAACGGCATGTTTAATTTTAATTTAGGAAAGCGTTTAGGTAGCAGCCTAGTTTCCTCGCTGCTGTCAATCAGGTTTTCTCAAGGCTGACATCAATTAGTTTAAAAATATTGAATGTAATTTTGCCTGACACAACATATTGCAGCCACTGCAAAATATAATTTATTTTAGAAGAAGAAATAATTAAACTAATTTGCATGTCAGTCAGCTGAGCTGGAATACCGAGGAGAGATGCTGCAATGGGAGGTGTCTTTTTTGCTTTCCAGTTGCCCTCAGCCTGCACGTGCCACCCTCGCCCCGGCCCTGGGCCAGGTGCTGCTTGGCAGAGCCCTGCGAGGGCAGGTTCCTGTGCCACCCACCCAAATAGCTTCATCCACCCCCTCTGCTGCTCTTCCTGTCACTAGAACCTGCTTGCTGAGCCTTTGCTTGTGTTCTGGAGCGTGTGTTGGGTGCGTGCACACAGGTAGAGAAAGCACAGGTCAGAGTTTCTGCCCTTGCAGGCTTGAAGCCTGCATTAGTCAAGTGCTTTGTGCCTTTCATCACAGATGTACTCCAACAATCCTAATCGCACTTCTTGCTGTCATAAATTCAGTTTGTGCCACGCAGTTACAGAAAACATATTTCAGATGTTTTGAAGATAACTTTTATCAAGTACATCCAACCATTTTTCATATCTCCCACCCATGACTCCAGGTAGTGGCTCAGAGGAAGAGGGAGATTGATAAAGCATTTGGGGAACCTTCAAATATACACTGTACAGCCAAAAAAAAAAAGAAGCTGATGTGGGCCTCGCTGGAAAGGTAGACAAGGGTGCAGTAGTTGCGTTTCTAACCTTGATGTTTCTGGACACGTCAAATTTTAACCCTGTCACTGACCCAGGAGTGAGCATGAGCCTCAGGCTTCAGCAGTTTTGGAAGGGCCAAAAGGAGAGCTTTGGTATGACAGGGTGCATTAAGAAAGGTCACTGTGCTGTGCCCAGGGGACGTCAGGCGGGGCTCAGTGCGGGTGCTCAGCTCTGTGCAGATCCTGTGGGTGACTCCGCTCGCGTGCGCGGCGCAAAGCGCTCCCGGCAGCTGCAGCTGGAGCTGTGGAAGAGCACGGACCTGTGGTTCTGCTTGGCTCTAAACATGCTGATCACATCCCTCCTGAGGGGCTCTAGGAGGTGGTCTCGAAGTGAAGCTGCCATGCTCAGGTTCACCTGGGTGCCCAGAGCTGGCCCTGCAGAGCCTCCATGGCACCCAACAGGTTCTGAGGAGTGTTCGGCAGCACTGGGATTGGCTCCTGCTCCCAGCCAGCTCAGATGTTGTGGGGCACTGAGGGAGGAACCCCACTCCTCTGGGTTACAGTTAGGAAGGGGAAGAGGTGGGGTTTTGGGCTCTTCCTCCCTTCAGGCTCTTCTTCCTCCCTTCTCTTTCTGCCTTTCCTCCTGTGTCGGCAGTGCCAGCTTGCTCCAGAGCTGAGCAGCAGGGATGGTTATCCATCTTCCTGTGGGCTGAGGAGGGGGTGATGAGATGCTGTCGTTCTCCTTCTTGCAGGAATTGGACCCTTTTTCCTCCTGCTCATTTGTGGGCATCAGGCGTGCACCCCTCCGCCTCCCCAGGCTCCCTTCTCGCCCTGCTGCCTCCCCCTTTCTCTCTCTCTGAAAGCAACTGCAGTTTATTTCACTGCACCAACATGCCTTTTAAAATAACACATAGTTCCAGGCTTTTAGTCACGACTTCTGCCTCCCTCCCCCAAAAACAACCATCTAGTTACCAGAGCAGCTGGTCTGGGTGAGAGGGAGTGATAACATGAGAACGGGGTGAAGGCAGCTCTGGGGAGGGGGCTTAGATTCCCAGCTAATTATGGAGCAGTGCTAAATCTCTTCTCCTCTGGGTCCTCCCCCACCTGATCTGCAGGGGCCAGTAATAATGTTATAGACAAACAGGCAGCAGAACTCCTGCCCAAGCGTGGAGAGAGGCATTAGTTCTGTCACAGGTGCAACCTCTGGGTAAAACAAAGGAGGTGGAGTGAGGGAGTTCTCATTTCTGGGCATGTATGAGATGCTTCAGCAAACATCAGTCCCTCCAGAGTGATTTATAATCCTGTGGCACAGTCTCGGTGTCCCTTGGAAGTTGTGCTCAGGGCAGTGATGCTGCAGTGAGTGGAGGTGGAAACACTGCCCCCGTCCCACCTGCGGACTGAACCTGTCCCAGCCAGCGGTTCTGTGCACCCCAAGGGAGGAGGGGAGTGGGCTGTGAGCCCCTAGGACCACTGCCTGTGCGAGGCTGGGCTGGCAAGTGTGGGGTTGGGGGGACTGCCCTCAATCTTACTGGGTGACCCCCCTCATGCCAGCTGGTGGATGGTGCTGGGTTCAAGTTGAAGCTGCTGATGACAGTACAAAAAACAGTGTCAGCATGAGAGACTTGGGTCCCTCAGCATGAGGCAGGAGCCCTGTGCCTCAACGGGGCACAGTCACCACCAGGTCACCTGGGTGTAGAGGAGGTGGAGGGACAGATCTCACCACCACCCTGTGCCCTCAGTTGATCTCAGCTGTTTCACATGCTGGCTCTGTTCACTCCGCTCTTGGATGTTGCCACCAGCCCCCAGGGCCTGTGGGTTAGGATCCAGGTCAGGGGATGATGTTCTCATGTCCTAACCTTCTTGTGCTTTCTCTGTGCTGTTTGGCTGCAGCACAGATCCTCACCAGTGGTGACTGGCCCTTATGGCCAGGACTTGCTCTAGGCTGTTCAGCATTTTCAGGGGTAGATCAGGCTGATGGTGATGTTTCGTGAGTCCTTGGCACACAGCCCAGCAGTTGGGATTCTTTACAGGGAGCAATGAGGCTGAGTGATGCTCTGCAGGTGCTGCTGTCCTGGAGGTGGTCCGTGCCACAGGCAGAGATGCAGTGCTGTGTGACCCTCGGTGCTGTGTGTCCCCCGGTGCTGGCTGCAGCCACACAGCCACCAGACTGGGATGGGGAGGGTTGCTCACTGACAGCAGTCAGCACTTTGTGCTGAAGCCCTGCTTCTCTTTCTGTTTCAGATAATCACTCACAAGTGTCAAGGGCCTCTCTCCGTATCCGTATCCTGGATGTCAACGACAATCCACCTGAGCTCGCCACTCCGTATGAAGCTGCTGTGTGTGAGGATGCCAAGCCAGGCCAGGTAGTGGGTGTCCCCCAACCCCGGTCTCATGCTGCAGGCAGTGCTCTGGACCAATGCCAGCCTGCCAGTCCATCCCCTTCTGCCTGAGACTCTTCCCATGCAGCCCCTGTCACACTGGGAATTGCTCTGTCCGTGTCCCACAGCCGAGCCCATCTCATGGCTCATCCCGTGCCGTGGCCTCAGCCAGTGATGCCACTGGCTGGACCCTGCGTGCAGGGCCCTGGGAGAGGCTGCAGATGCCACCCTGGTGCTCACCTCTGCCCTCTCCCCACAGCTGATCCAGACAATAAGCGTTGTGGACCGGGATGAGCCTCAGAGCGGCCATCATTTCTACTTCACGCTGGCACCTGAAGCCACCAACAACCACCACTTTTCTTTGCTGGACATCCAGGGTAAGTCCTGCTGCACCCCTGGCCCATCAGCCCTTGGGCTGAGTGGCACCACTCGCTGTGAGGAGGCAGATGGGCCGTGGGCTTAGGGTCTGTCTGTGCCAGGTGGAACTCCAGGTGCTTTGGGCATGCCACAAGGCTTCTTGCCAACATGAAATGGTGGGACTGGTCAGCTAGCAGCTTGGATTTCTTCAAGGAGGCTCTGCCAGCTTTATTCCCTACTGCAAGCAGCTCCAAAGCTCCTCTTGTGCTGTCGGGTTAAGCCTTTGGTGTTTTCAGGGCTCTCGATCCCTTTCTTCATGTGGAATCTCCAGCCTGCCCGCAGGCAAGGAGATGATGTGGATTTATAGATGAACACACTCACGTTTTGAGCATTATGATTTATCCCTCTACAAGGTAAATCCTGGAGCGTGGGTCATCCTGGGGCTGCCGTGTGGGTGGGCAGCCCCATCTCCCTGACAAACAGGCAGTGTGGTCATACCACAGCCAGCCCGTGGCCATGGTGGGTCCTCTGGGATACAGCCTGCAGAACCTGATTCCCTGTGAGGTGACGGCTCCAGGATGCAGTTCCTCTGCTTTTCCTGGGGCTCATCCTGTCCTTTGGGACATGCAGCCAAGCATGTCTATTCCTTTGGGGTTCTCTGTGTCCCTGGACTCAGTGGCATTTGTGTGGACAATAACAATCCAGAAAAGTAGTTATCAGGCTATTTTTGACTGTGTTTAGGGTGCATTTAGGTGCTGATTGCAGCAGTAGGTATAGCAGGGACCCCTGCAGATACTGGGACCTTCTCCAGCCAGATGTGCACACACTTGTCACAGAGGCCAGCCCTGATGGAAGCTAGCAGATCACATTGAAATTCTTCTTTGGTTTTGATTGGGTTTTCTTTTAAAACCATTTTCTGTCTCTGCTTTTGCAGCTTCATCTGTCAAAAGTCTGGTTTAGTTTGTTCTAAGCTTATCAGAGGAGCCTTCTGCTGATGTAAGATCGTGCTTGCTCAGTCCGGTTCCGTTATTAGGGACAGTCAAGCTGGAAAAACTTCAGATGTGATGGCAGAAGGGCTGGGTGTTGTTTTGTGTCCTGAGAAGCTCAGCTGTCCCTGACCTGAGCCCCTCCCCCCGTGCTCAGGGGGCAGCTGTTTACAAGACCTTTGCTTCTTATCATGTAAGAAGGCTTTAATCCTCAGCGAGATTTTGCCCCACACCCAGCGATTAACTTCCCTCACTTTCTCTGAAGGACCTTATGAAAATGTGCTTGAGTGCACTGAGCTGCACCCGGGTGTCCATCCCTGCCCAGACACAGGGCTCCAAGGAGCCCAAGGCCATGCTCCTGGCTCTGGGCCAGGGTCTCTACCATGGCCAGTTTGCCATCCCAGGGCCACCACTGCTGTTCTGCTGATCTGGCAGGGCATGTGGCCGGGGGTGGCTGGGGTTTAGCAGGGGCTGCTTGGTTTCCCAGCCCTGTGTAGGGGTCACACCTCGTTTGGGCCTCTGGGGTCCACCAGCCCCAGAGCTGGCATTGTAGTAGATTCAGGACATTGGCTTGTGTGCCACCATTTCCCCCAGAGCTGCTGCTCTCTTGAGTGGGATGAGGTTCTCGTGGCATGGGGTAATTCTTTGTGCTAAACGATCCCTCACGCTTTGCGTGTGGTGTAACACTGCATAAAATGAGTAAAAGCTGGCATCACCTCCGCCTCCTGCTCTTGGGAAAACAAATGTTGTTGCTGCAGGGTTATTCCCAGAGTGTTTGCAGACCCTCCTGAGTGCTGAGCAGTGCTGTCTTCCACAGCAAGCGGAGGTGGCTGCCTGTGCAGATGGAGACACCCCTCATTTCTAGCAGGCATGTGTCTTGGTGCCACCTCCCTCTCTTTGATTTCTGCCCCCTCCTCCAATTCATCAAGTGCCCTGGGTACACTCGCCTTTGCCTCTCCTCTCACAAGTCCCCTTGCTGCATCCTCCCTTGTGTTCCTCCGTTGCTTCCCTCTCGTGCATTCACCCCTCTTGCACTTGTCTCTACTCCCCCATATAAATATCAGTGGTGACAAACTGCTACCACCAGCCCATCTGTTTCTTTGTACAAATTTGTAGCCAGTTTTGAAACGTGATTTATAAATATTGCTTTTGCAGCCAAGGAGTGACACTGATGGATGTCAGCACAGATGGATTCGCTAAGCTCTTGCTTAAATCTGTTTTTTTTTTGCTTTGCACCTACTTCCCTTGGCTCCTTCATGGCAGCAGAAAGCCACCTCAGGAGGTGACTTGTCCTCAGCACCACCTTGGGAGCACCAGGGCTCTTCCAAGGCTCCTCAGGGGCAGCGTGGAGGGGTCTGTGAGGGTTTTAGGGAAAGCCCAGGGCGATTAATGGGGCAGCCCATTCATCAGGTGATGGGCTTGTGGAGTACCTGCTCGTAAGCAGGGGTACAGCTGCAGTGACACGGCAGGTGTGCTCCAGCCTGGTGCTGCCCAGGCACAGCCCCAGCAGCACTGCCTGCCCAAACCCTGCCAGGCCAGGCTCTGCTGCTGCCAACTCTGCACAGAGCAGGAATGGCCCTTGCAAGGTGCCTGCAGTTCGCACCCACAGCCCCAGCAGCACGCAGGGCTCCTCTGTCTCCAGTGCTCTGGGTTGGAGGCATGAGAGCCAAGGGTGTCCCTGCAGGTGACTGTGTAGCTGAGTTACAGCTGGTTTGCAGGAGTTGGACTTTTGGAAGCAGTGCCATTGTCCTGCGGGTATCTCTCTACTGGCATCTTTCTCTCCATGCTTTTGCTCTGCCCAAGGGACTGCTCACAGACTTCCTGATTCTTCAGACAAGGAACAAATGTCACCTGTGGTAACAACAGTCACGATCCTGAAGGAAGATGCCCAGCAAATGGAATGACTAAAGGAAGAGATGGAATTAGAGAAGCTGACCATGCTCAGGTCCAACTGGTGCCATTCCAAAGACATTTGCTATCCTCTGTCTCCTAACTTGCCTTTTGCTGGGTCTTTCTGGTCTGAGAAAATTGATTACAGAAGGATCAAAGGCAATTAAAACCTGAAATCATGTTCTCCAAGAAATGCTAATTGTGTTGGAAGGAATGGTAGAAGGCATCCAAGCCCAGCAACCTGGAAGGAGTGCTAGGTAATATGGAGTGACACATGGAGCTACTGACTCCAGGGCTCAAGGGCTAGGCAAGCAGATGTCTGAACTCTCTGCAGGTCTCATTAAGAGCATGTAATGGGTGATAGAAGATTTGAAAATTGTAACAATCAAAAGGAAAATGTTGGGATTTGAGGACTGCCTGAGGATAGAGGAATCTGCTTCCTGCCCCGCAGGGATGCCACTCTCAACACAAGCAGCACAGATGCTGATTTGACCCGGGGGGGTGGGGTCCGTGTGTAAAAGAGCATCAAACCTCCACGGGGCTGAGCAAACGGGGAAGGAGCAGCAGTGTTGCTGTGGCCTGGCACCCAGAGAACTCAGCAGAAGGAAGAGGCAAAAGGGAAAAACAGGATGTTTCTTCTACCAGCTGCACTACCTGGGGCTGAAGGAGGTCTGTTCCCTTTGGACAGCCCTGGCAGCAGCATGCCCGTGGGCCTAGACGGGTGCCAGGGGCTCCTCCCTGGAGCTGGTGTGCCTGGGCACTGGTGCAGCAGGGCAGCTGCTGGAGAAGAGGAAGGCAGATGCTCACAGGGCCCTGTGAGTGCAGGAGAGGGCAGGGACATCAAAATCCCTCCTGCTCTCCTAGCACTGCTTGAGATTGAGTTATGAGAAGGATTTATTAGTTCTGTCTTTGAGGCTGCCAAGAGCCTATTTGGAGAGGGAATCTGAGAGACTTAATTGTTTTATTATTCCTAGTGATGTTAAGCTCCCACCAGAGTATATTGTGTTTCTAAACTTTCCTTTAGGGCAGCCTTGATGGGTCCCTGCTCACTCAGCTCGCATCATTTCCTGCCTTGTCCAGTGACTTGTTCCTCAGGGGGACAGAGGGGCTGTCTCCTGCCCATCACACAAGGCGATGTGATGTGACGTGGGATAATGTCACTGTGTGATCGGGGAGAGGGTGGCAGAGGAAACCTGCAGAGAAAATGTCAGTTTGTGCAACAAGATGGCAGTGATAGCAAATGGTTTGGCTGGGGCATCACAGGACGCTCAGCACAGCCTTTGGAGCGGTGTGACCGCAGCAGAAGGTGCAGCTTTGCGGGGACTGGGCAGGAAACCAAGTGTGGAGACCCAGACTTGTCTGTGCAGGGAAGCTGTGGATTAACGTCTGCTCCCGTTCCAGTGTGGGCAGCACTGCTCCTCGGCCTTGTCACCCCAGAAATGGACTTGGCAGGAAGCTGCTGAGGAGGAAGAGACGTGAGGGCTGCGGGGCCAGGCCTGCCCGGGCTGTGCTGTTGCAAACCAATCTGCGCCAAGACGCATCCTGAAGAAGCTGCTGTGGGTCAGCTGACTGTAAAGAAACAACCAAGAGAAATTACATTGTTTTGTAGGAGGTTGCTTTGGGTTCATCTTCCAGGATACATTTTCCCAGACCTGGGCAAAATATTCTTCACTTCTGTGGTCAAAGGGACTGCGATTGCATGGCAGCAGCACGGCTTTTTTTGGAGTATCTCAGAGGGGAACACAGAAGTTTGCAAGTAATGGGAGTGCAAACACTTAACAGAGCAGACAGTTGTCCGTGGTTCTGGAGAGCCTGGGCACAGCTGGGGGGCAGTGGGGGGATGGCTGAGCCATTTCCATGCCCAAGGCAGCTGGTCTGTGCCAGGCTGGGCTCTGGCTGTCCAGCCTTGGTGAGCAGTGTCACAGGTGTAGATGTGAAATTTCTGCAGATCTCCCTCCTGTAGGAAGGGCTCGTGTCACCCTGTTCAGAAGAGAAAATGTGGTTTCAAGATGTTTAAAATAGTGTTTGTAGCTGGGATTTTTGTTGCTCCCTTGCACCAAGTTTTGGATCACAGAGCAAACCCTCAGGCCCTTCCTGAGCCGAGGTTTCTCAGAGCAGAGCTGTCTGTCATGCTGCTCGTAGATTTAAGTACTGGCTGCTTTATTGTGACTTGGTGGGTTTGGCAGTGGCAATATTTCTCCTTCCCATCCCTGGAGGTGGGGGCTGGGTGGTGCCACGCTGCCTGAGCCGTCTCAGTTGAGCTGAGGCTGGTGTCTGCCTCTCTGCCACTTGCACGTGTATTTTCCCCTGGTTTCTAGAGACTGTTTCTAAAAATACAGCATGGCAGGTCCCTAACAGGAGCTGGAGCTGGCTGTAAACAGAAGGGAGTTGCCAGCCTCGGGCTGCATTTCCAGAGAGGTTTGGAGCTGGTGCTACCCCTGCATTTACACAGTGCTGAAGGGCAGCTGGGAGAGCTCCCAATCACTGTGTTCCTTCAGACCTGGGCTAGAGATGGGCTGAGCTGCAGTGGAGGTGCAGGGCTGTGTGCTCAGGGATCCTCTGAACCAGAATCTGACCCCAGCCCCGGTCTGGTGACCTGACTGATGTGCCAGTGCCAGCAAAGATGACCCTCCTGGGCTGTGGCCAGAGCCTTGCTCTCTCACAGCACTTTGGTCTGCCCTATATGTCCTGTGACTTTGTCTCCACTGGATCCAAGAGTCCGAGGCTTACCCTTAGCTGGGCTAGCTAGGAGTTAGTCCTGGTCTCTTGCTGAGATGGTGCCATTAACATTATTAATATCTCCCTGCTATGCTGCAGCAAGGCAGGGGGAGCAGCACCAAATAAGATCTCGTTACCTTTGTGCAAATGATTAGCATAACAATAATTTTTTTTCCCCTAGCTCATCCTTGGTAGGCCATAGGCAGCTCTCAGCAGCGTCCCTGCACCCAGAAGTTGATGCTCCCCAGGCACCTCTGCCCAGGCTGGTGCTCCCCTACTCGTCCTGCCAGCTCTGCCCAGTTCCACAGTGGACAGTACCATGTCCTGTTCCAGGAGTCTCAGCCACGGTGACCGGTGTCCTGCAGGGCAGGAGATGGGCTCTGTACTCTGCTGTGCCCTGGCTGCCCTGCAGTGCCTCCAGGACTTGCTTCCCAGCTGGCCAGTGGGTCTTCCCCCCCCTGCACTCAGTGCATGCCCCTCTCCTGGCTCGCCTCCTGTCCCTGCCGTGCCCCGTGTGCTCTCATGCAGCACCCAATCCATACGGCAATTTCCGCGGTGGCAGCAGCCCAAGGGCCAGAGTTATAGTAGATGTCTTTTCCAATCGAAGAGCTGATTCATAGAGAAAGGGGCTGGTCCAGCACAAATCATGTCTGATGAGGACAGTCTGTAGACAGCAGCACCTTGCTGCGAGTGGGCCAGTCTGCGTTTTGTTAGATAAAGACTGCAGACAGTCAGCAGTGGCTTCTGAGACCTGACTGCAATTGTCACCTGCTGATCAGCCCCACCCTGCCTGCGTTGCTGCTGGCAGCACCCCTGAGCAGGGAGTGGATCCGAGTGTCAGTCGCTGTCCCTGCCCTCCCTCCCTGCTCCCAGTCTGCAGCAGCTGCTTCTTGGGCTCGTCGCTGACACCGGGGCCCTGGAGGGTCCCGTGAAGTGGCCGTGTTAATGGGATCATAATGGGCTGTGCAGTGCCAGCTGAGCCCCTGAAGCAGCAGGGTGTGAGCAGATGGGGAGGAGGATGGCTGACTTGGCTGGGAGGATTGGAAGGAGCTCTGCCTGCTCCTTCAGGAGTTACAGAGGATCATAGGGGTGTTTGGCCCTCTGGCAGAGCCCTTCACATACGTCTCTTGGGTTTGGAAGCTGTGTCTGCTCTTTCAGGCTCAGTGCCACCTGCACACCCTGTCTGCTCCGGTGTCCATGTCAGAAACTGATTTTTATCCTGATTCTGACTCTGTCCCACTCTCAGATGGTCTTTTGGAAGGTTTTTCCCCTCTCTCTGCCCTACCTGCTTCGTTTGTCAGTGCAGCTCAGACACTCACCTGCTGCTGCTCCTGTGTGAGGTTCAATCCTGGGTGTGCTGACAGAGAAACGCCTGGCTGGCCCCAAGGTGCCAGAAAAGGGGCATGTGCTGGAGCAGAGCTGGGCACCTTCAGTCACTCAGGCTGCAGTGCTGGGGAGCCATGAGCTGGGTCCCTGCAATGGAGCAGGGAGAGGCCCCAGCCTCTCTCAGGGCGGCTGCTGGGGATGGTGCACAAAGAGCTGCTGTTCATCCAGAGCATGGAGGAGCTCGTGGAGGGTCCTGCAGGCTGTGACATGGGGGTGACCTCACTGTGGGTTTGCTTGTTCCCTGCAGACAACACGGCTGCGGTGCACACACAGAGAGTGGGCTTCAACCGCCAGGAGCAGGACGTGTACCTGCTCCCCATTCTGGTGGTGGACAGCGGCCCCCCGGCCCTGAGCAGCACGGGGACTCTGACCATCCGTGTCTGTGGCTGCGACAGCAACGGGGCCATCCAGTCCTGCAACAGCACAGCCTATGTCGTGTCGGCCACGCTGAGCCCCGGCGCCCTCATCGCGCTGCTGGTCTGTGTCCTCATTCTGGTTGGTGAGTTCCTGCCTGTCCCCCGGGCCCCTCTTGTCCTGTCCCAGGTCCCCTCCGTCAGCATCACATGAACACGTGCAGGCTGGTGCTGTGGGCATGGAGCAGGCTGCATCTGTCTGCTCCCTGGTAGCTGCAGCATGGGAGGCAGGAATCTCAGCCCTGCCAGTGGGGGACCAGCAGGGAAGCTCCCGTGTTCGCCCCAGCTCCTGTGTGCTGGGCTCCACGAGGCAGCCAGGGCAGGGCTCCCTGTGCCAGGCAGGTGTGCCCAGCGGAGCCTGGAGAGCTGCTGTTTCCATTCCCACCTGGATGGGCAGGAGCCAAGAGCTCTCTCCAGCTGCCCTGCTGTGCCCACTCAGGTGTCTCAGAGCAGACAGGGTGTGGGTGCTCCAAGGGTCAGAGTTTGAGCGTGTGTGAGCACGTGGGCAGGACATGGAGCTGGGGTGCAGGCAAACCAGAGCACTGCCCAGATCAGGCCTGTGCCCCGGGAATGCTGCTGCCAGCCACTGACACACTGGCACAAGCTTTGCTGGGCCACCACAGCACGATGTGTAGGTGCAGGGGGAGCATGGGCTTGTGTGCACATGGGAAGGGGCTCTGAGCATGGGGTGTTGTGCTGCCCTCAGGTCTAGCAGAGGGCAGTTGATGGATGCAGCTGCTGAAAGCCCTCAGGCCCTGGGACTGGCTCCTGGCTGGTTCCAGGGGCTGTTCAGACACCTGTAGGAGCCAGCGTGTTGTTTGGTGAGGTCTCCTCTGCTTGGCATGGCTCCACTCCCCGTCTCTTGCTGCATCTCCATTCAGAAAACCCTTTCCCACAGGGTGCACTTTACACTGGTTTCATTTTCCAACGCAGCGCAAACAAATTTCTGCCTAATTGCCCAAACGAATAAAGTGCACATCGGTGCTTTAAAGGTGATGGGCTGAATGGATGATGATCCAGGACACAGCTGCGGCTCACTGCTCAGGCTCTCTGCCATCTGCTCCACGCTCACCCACCCAACATTTGGCTGCTGCTGTGATTCATGCACCCCCTTTTCCTACTCATCTTCTGCAGAACCCATCCGTTTGTCTGTCCAGCCATGTGTTTATCCATCTGTCCCTCCTGTCTCGGCGGTCGCGCTGCATGGGAAAGGAAGCTCCCGGTCTGCACTGGAGCCCGGGCAAACCTCTCTCCAAGCCAGTTCACAGCACGGCTGCTGCTCGATGAGCCTGGCTGATCGGAACCGTCTGGCATTCCGGCGGGGCTCCCCGTGCCAGGGGGTGCTCTGCCACTGCATCTGCTGCCGAGCAGGAGGTGTCCTCACCCCGCGGGAGCACAGCTTCCACGAGACCCTGCACCCGTCTGACCATCTCTTCCTTTCCCAGTGCTGGTCCTTCTGATCCTCACGCTGAAGCGACACCACAAAAGCCACCTGACTTCTGAGGATGACGAGGACATGAGGGACAATGTCATCAAATACAACGATGAAGGGGGCGGCGAGCAGGACACGGAGGCCTACGACATGTCAGCCCTGCGCAGTCTCTACGACTTCAGTGAGATCAAAGGTGGCGATGGAGGTGGGGGGCCAGGAGATGGGGGCCCGGGCAGAAACCCTGCCTCTGAGCTCCATGCCCTCCCACAGTGGGTGCAGAGCCCGGACCTGGACTTCTCTGTGTTCAGAGACTATATCTGCAGGAAGGTGGAGCAGGCGGACGAGGACCTCTCTGTGCCGCCCTATGACTCATTCCAGACCTATGCCTTTGAGGGCTCGGACTCCCCTGTGCCCTCCCTGAGCTCCATCAACACCTGGTCCAGCAGTTCGGAGCAGGACTTCTCGTACCTGAGGGGCTGGGGGCCCCGTTTCCGGCAGCTGGCAGCGCTGTACGCGGGGCGCAGGGGCGAGGAGGACAGTGAGGAGTCGTAGCTGCCTCACCAACCCCTGCGAGGCTCCTGGTGCCTCCTGGACTGCGGCTCCCGCACCGCGAGGTGCCACGTGGGGACCGTGGCCAGACTCCACGGCTGCCACAAAGGGGCTGCGCCGCAGAGCCGGGGGCACTGGGGGACTGCTCCTCTGCAGCTGCCTCCTGCTTGGGTGGGCTCCGCACCCCCGAGGAGGGGCTGGGGAGCCCGGAGGAGCCTGGCCGTGGTGTCTTCATCTCCTCAATGCCAGTCCTCATTAGAGCACTACGCATTAACTTAAGAAAGAAAATCTAATTCAAGAGAGTTTGGAGACGATTTCTCCCCCCACAAATTATCATTTAAATAGATCTGTTCGGTGAGCCCCATCCAGGAGAGGAAGAGCAAACCGGGAGCCTTTTGTTGTCTAAATTGTTTTTGTCACTTGAGTCAGAGTATTTGAAGAGCTTTGCTTTCTTTAAGAGCTTTCCTTTCAGAAGGAAACAAGCTTTTAACTTCTGTTAAGATTTCCCCCCCTTAAGTTCACTCGCTTTTTTGGAGTCTTCCTTCTCTCTGTTCCCTGTGGGCCTCTCAGCAGCCCCCAGCTGCCAGCATGGCATTGGAGGGATCACATCCTGCACAGAGCGGCCGCTCACCTCAAACCACACTTCACCCCCGCACTGCAATCTCTTCGCCCCTGTCTTGTGGTCACAGAGGTGCTTGTGATGTGAAGGGGCTGTCCAACACTCCCTGCACAGCAGACATTGTCTGCAAGGTCCTGGAGTGCCCCACAAGCCCCAGTGACAGATGGGGACATCCCACCCATGACCAAGGCATGGTGCTGTGGCCTGAGCCGCGGGGCAGTCACAGTGCTGGGGAGCACCGTCGGAGGGGCCCAGAGAAGCACCCCCAGTGGGCTCTGCCAGCCCCTCATGTGGGACTCAGGGTTTACGGAGCTCTCAGTCAGGCACTGGCTGTCACCAAACGGTATGAGCTGCACAGGGCAGCAGGCAGGACATCAGTGCTACCTGACCCACAGCAGCTGGGGAGAGCTGCATCCCATGGAGGACCATGCTGCAGGGTACGAGATAACCCCAGCCCCTGACTGGGGGGAATAATTCCTGCTTACACCCAGCTGACAGCAAAGCATCATCATGGGCGACAGAAAAGCCATCCCCAGGAGGTGTACATGAGGCCAGGTCCTGCTTGTGCTGCTCTGCCTGCTGGCTGCAGGCTGGGCAGCAAATCTGTAACACCTTGTGGTCCCTGGGGTGTTGCCACCCCAGCACAGTGCCCTGCAAGAAGCCAGCATGAGCTGCCACAGTGGGGCTGCCTTTGTATGAAATTCCTGGGTTTGGAAGGCAGGTCAGGAAGATGCCAACAGGACGTGCCATTGCTCCTTGGGCTGTAGATGATGCTGGAGGAAAGCACGGGGTGCCCTGTGCCTTCCCAGCCTGCCGACTACCCCGGGGGGACTGAACAGCACGTGGAGCGATGCCCTCACACGGCGTCTCAGGCAGTGCTGGCTAGTGCAGCTCCTTATCTGTTCATGTTGGGAAAAAAATCAATTATATCCTTGATAGGTAACTGATAAGGTCTCCCAAGGCCTGACACATCCTGGGCTTATCATTGGGTTTGTCCTTTTAGTTTTACCACAGTGTTTTCTCTCCTTGGAGAAGGTTTAACTGTAAATGTACGTGTGTTCATTTTTTTACCGTGTGTTGCTTCCCGGCTGCTGGTGTTGGTCCTTTGGCTGCAGCATGAGACCTGACAGTGGAGAGGGACAGGACCTGTCCTTGTCACAGTGCCTGCCCTGCCCGCTGCTGCCACGGCCACCTGTGCAGAGCCCCAGCTTGGCTCATACCAGGACCAGGAGCTCCTTTCTCCATAGGGCCTCCCTGGTCCCCCCGAGGAGGCGGTGGATGCCGTGGCTGGCACCCAGCCTGGCGTGCTGCTGGTTCACTGTGATGATGCTGGGGAGGCAGCGGGGCTCTGGAGGGCCAGCTCTGGCCGCGCTGCCTCGGGCAAGTCATGCCCTGCACCACCCCCTGCCCCCCCTCCCCGTGCAGGAGAATGGAGAAAGCCCTCTCTTTCCTCAGGAATGTGTTCGTGTTTTCCCTCTGGGCTGCAGATCCGTGCCCGAGCCCCTCCGGCACTGGCCCTTCCTCTAGCCAAGTGTTGTGCAATAGCAGGGCTCTGTCCTAGGAGATGGGGTCTGACAGGGTCCGTGTTTAGCAAACCTCCCACCGGGTTCCCCCCATCCCTGCCCGGCGCATGCACGCACGCTTGCGTTTTAGTTTCTACCCCAGTGTAAATAGGGGAGGAGCGCGGTGCCGAGCCGGCCGCGCCGCGCTGCCCGTGCCCCCTGCCCCGCACCCGCGGGGGGAGCCGGCAGCTGCCACCATGTCTGATGGAGTCACACTTCGGTTTTTGTTTCTCTACCCAGATGAAATTAGAAGGTTGATTTCCTCACCCTTGTTATTTTTTTCAAGGTCTTTCTGGGACCTGGAAATAAATTATTTCCTTGTCGTCCAGCCCGAGTCTTATGTGCGTATTTTGTCTGGTTTCCTTTCCTCACATTGCACTGTCAATGTGGTCCCATCAGCACCTTTCCAGAGGGGCCAGGTGCTGCCTGTGGCAGAACAAGCTGTGGCAAAGCCCAGCACAGCCCATCCACCTGCTGCCCGCAGCACATTCCCACTGGCAGGATGCTGCATCTCTGGCCTCTTCCCATTTTTCATTGAAACGCTCATCAGAAAAAGCTTCTTCAAGAGAAGGGTAATTTTTTTCTGTCTGAATTTGAAGGAAACGATGAAAAAATGTGCCCTTGGCTTTCTCTATTCCTGGGCCCCGAGGCATGTGGCTGCTGGCCATGGAGGGATGGAGCAGGCATGGAGAGGAAACATGGCTGAGCTCAGTGGTGGCCTCAGTGCAGGTCAGCAGATAGAACAGGCAGACTTTAAACCGCTCCATAAAGTGATGGTCATTTAAACAGCAACTTGCATCCTGGCTCCAAAACAGGATTATTGATCCCCCGGGTCTTTGAGTGTTTCCGTATCCTTCGCCATCCCCGTGCCTCCCCTCCATCCTGCTCCCTTGATTATTCACTAAATGTTATGGAAGAAGCATCTGGTGACCTTTGATGACAGCAGTTAGTGGGATGCTGCGACAGAAGGGGTTAGTCTGGAGGCCGGAGGGTTTTCCAGAGGCGCAAGGTGTGCTGCCAGACCTCAATGTGCACACAGTTTTCCTTTTCACAGTTTCAGTGAGTGCCTCTACAGCTGCCAGCCTTGAGGAGGCCTTTCTGCCAGCGTCACCATTAATTACCCCCTCACAGTGAGTCCGCCAGCACTGTGCTTGCAGCCACCTGCTCCAGCAGGTCTGAACACTTGGCCGGTTCCTGTTTGCAGAGAGCTGATGCTTGCTGTGTGTTTCCACTCAGGTTTCCAGCCCAGGTCCTTGACAACATGAACTCTCATTCAGCTGCAGCCCACACAAACATGTTTTCAAAGTCCTGCTGTCCCACTTCAGGCACCCAAACACCTTGGAACTCTGGAGGTCAGTGCCTGGAGTGTTCTGGGAGCTCCATGTTGAGGAGGAGGCATCTCCAGTCACTGTACTCCTTGCAGTGACAAGGTGACAAGTGCCTGGAGTTGAGTGGCGAGCCTGGGCTGTGCAGAAGGATTTGCTTCTTGATATTGTGGAGAAATTGAGAAAGCTCAAAGCAACAAATTGCCAGCCAGAACCAGACCCTTCACTACAAAAGAGGAGGATTATTGAGAGCTCTGATTGCAGAAGCATCTGTGAAGATGCTTGGAGAGCTCCATCCCTCCTCAACAGGGCCCTTTCTTTGGAAATTTTCCTATAGCAGCTCTCTCTCTCCAGCAGTCGCACAACAGCCTTGTTGCAGAGCAGGACAAGGGCAGGTCCCTCTCCTCCCCCTTCCACAGGAGAGGAAGCCAGTCCTGCTCTGCAGATGATGGCCCTCGCCATGTGGGACACGGCCTGTGGCTGTCTGCTGGCAGTGGCAGAGGATGGTGGCACTTGCTGCTGTCACATTCTGAACGGGTCCTGCAGGGCTGGTGCTGCTGTTCCCCATTGACCACTGGCTTTTGCAGCCCCAGCACAGGGAGGCTGCATCAGTCACCTCCAATGCCTGCACTGAGCCACGGCAAGCTCCAGAAGGCAAGGTGTTCCAGGCCTCCTCCAGAGAGGTATTTGCAAAAGATGGATGTGATCTGCTGGGATCATTAAGGGGAAGTGAAAAAAGGGCAGTGATACCTGCACCCTCAGGAGGGAAATCCATCTCTGGTAACTGAGTGCAACGAGGCTGTGTCAACCTCCACCTCTCGCTCCCGCTGGCAATACACTGCTTGGGAAGGTGATCCCTTCTCCCCCGTATCCTCTGAGGAAGCTGCTTTATCACTGGAAAGCTGACTCCTCTAACCACCTCCACTACAGCTAATATCCCAGCTCCCTACGTCCTTTCATTTACCAAGCCCTTGAGCTTCCTTCAGGGTTGGTGTCAGACTGTCCTCCCTGCTCAGCAAAATCTCAGTTTTACACCTCTGCCCTGTGCTCAGTGCAGGCAGCAGCTCTGTCTTGTCAGGGCTCTCTTGCTGTGCCACAGTGCTCCAGTTTGTGCTCTCTACTTGCTGTGGCTCTGCTGCCTCCCAGCCCATCCCAGGAGTGTTCCCAGCATCTGGAGATGACCTGGCCTTGTGCTTGTGCTTGGCAGCAAGTCTTGCTTCCCTGGTCACTGGCAGAAACGGTGCAGTGTTTCCAGGCAGCTGTCATGGCTCTGTCCCCACAGCCAGAGGAGTTGGAGAGAAACAAAATCATTGTATTTCGTGTGGCCCTGGAATCCCGCTCCCGGGCAGTCAGTGAGGCTGAAACCACCCCTTGCCCTGCTTAGCAGCCAGGTCAGTGTGGTAGAGATCTGGTGTTCCTGCTGCCACCGGGACTACATCCATTTGGGATGCTGGTGCCGTGCCGAGCGGCCGTCATCTGTCATGCACACGTCCCAGCCTGGGCTTTCTGCAGCCTAAAAATCCCTTTGCAGATGAGTGTGGATTTAATGACTGTTCTTCAGGTTCTCGGGGAAGGACCTCGGGCTTTGCAAAGCTGAATCCAGCACAGGTGGACAGAGTCTGAAGCAGCTGGGATACACAGGCAAAGCACAAACAGGGGCCCTCACACAGGAATCACACAACCCTGGCTTTGCAAAGGGCCCCGTCCCATCCCACCTGTCCTCACCGACGCTGGAACGCATTTATGGGGGGTCAGCATCTGGCATT
The DNA here is from genome assembly GCF_001604755.1 of Lepidothrix coronata. Taxonomy (NCBI): domain Eukaryota; kingdom Metazoa; phylum Chordata; class Aves; order Passeriformes; family Pipridae; genus Lepidothrix; species Lepidothrix coronata. Next base: position 3,362,674 of record NW_016690279.1, read on the forward strand.
TAACATCACAACCTTGAGCAGCAAGGAAGGGTAAAAGCAGGAGCAGGAGCCCAGTGCTTTGGCATTTGCCTCCCCTGGCAAACATGTCACCATCCACCCACCTCTTCTGTTGCTGAGTGCCCTGGTCTGCCGTGGTTGGGAGGCCAAGTGGTGGTTCTTAGACATCCCTCATCTGTTGTCAGTGACAGCAAGTGTTTGTGGCTCAGGGGTTGTTAACTGCTCGTGTCCAGCTACACTGTGGGCTTATAGACATCCATTTTTCATCTCTTCATCGGTGCTGTGGAGGAGCTGCTCAGGTGAGCATGAATTGGTCCAGCTGTTCACTGGGGGAACAGCCACCAGCCATTTCTAAGCAGAATGCATCCCTTTAGCTAGTGTTTCTACCATGGTAATTCGGGAAGTTTTAATCCCTTTTCTGCTGGAGGAAACACGCATTGCCCCCCACCCCAGCAGAGCCAGTGGTCAGGAGTCACTCACCTTTAGCCAGGAGCCAGGCAGCTGTTGAAATCCCTTCACACTACACACAAATTAGGCATTGAAAACACTCATTACAGCCAACATGACACGCCTTCATTATTCCAGAATAATTGTCTGAAAGGCTCAGCTCAGAGCACAAGCTTCACTTGGTGCAGGAATGTGATAAAAAGAAAACAGGAAGTGCAATCAATGCTTGTAATCCTTTTAAATAAAAAGGTACTTGCTAGTAGCTGCCAACATCTTTAAAAAGCTGTGATTTCCCCGGAGAGAGCCCTTATCAGCTATGACTGCGTGTCATTCTGGCTGTCTGTCAATCCATCAGACTTCAGTGCCACTGACATTAAGAAGCCAGGCGTTAAGATTATCACATTTACCCGTAATGTAGCACAGATTGTGTTGACATTTGGGAAGTATTCCACCACAGGAGCTATTTGACTTCAATGCTTTCTTTCTGAAGAAACAAATGCTTTGAAATATTTGAGGGCAGGAGCCTGCTCTGCCTGCAGGGTGCTGGCGTGGGGAGCAGGAGGAGGGTGAGGGTGTGCGGGCGATGACCGTGAGCAGGAGAGATGCTGACCATGCGTCGGTGTGGAGAGCAGACTCAGGCTCTGAGAAGGCTGGGGGGGGCTGAATCCCAGGAATGCTGCTCTCCCATTCTTTCTTGCACCTGTCACAGAACAGTCAGGTACATGGGTTGGCTGAGGAGGGATCCCCTGCCTGCCCAGGACAGCCACAGTGCAGAACCCGCTGTGCCACAGGAACCCAGAGAGCAGCACCCTCTGTTTGCACTGTCCTTCCTCCTCCTGGCATTCCTCCTCCCGGGAAGGCCTCAGCTCTGTCCACAGCAGAGAAGGGGATATTCCAGGCTAGGCCATAGAAACAATGGTAAATGACCTGAAATGAACTGATTAATCTCTTTAAATAACTGTGAAACCGTTCTCCAGAAAAAGTTAATCTACTCTAAATGGCTCTGGTGCTTTTCCTGGGCTCCAATCAATACGTGGTCGCTTGCTTTTCATGTGTAATTCACAGTAATTGCAAAAGAGCGCTTTCTGAAGAAAATGACACTCTGCAAGCAGAAATGCAAAGAGACACAAGGACTAATTGTCTTTAAATCCCAGCACAAGGCACGCTGTCGGACATGCTGGCAAGCTGGAGGTGCTACAGCATCACAGCTCCATGTCCTGGGCTTCTCTCCGGGAAGCTGCTGGAGGTGTTGGAGCGTGTTGTGTCCAGATGGTTTAGCTGGGAAGCTCAGCTGCTTCCAGGTCTGGCTGCCAGGACCTTGGCCTGTGGACCCCCAGCCCAGCAGCTGCAGAGAGAAGGTGGCTGCAGGATTACAAGTTTAGGCAAAGACACATTCCATTCCTGCCACCACAAACATCACTGGGGCCTGGAGGCAGCCGTGCCCCCTGCCAGGCTGTCCCATCCAGACCAGCACTGCCCCTGCACAGCAGCATTCTGCCATCACCCGGGGCTTCTGTGGCCCAGGATGAGCCCTATGTGCAGAGCTGGTGCAGCCTAGCACGGGTCACATCCCCAGGTCTGTCCTGTCCCCTTCATCTCCTGCTCAAGTTTTCCCCAGACTGAATTACCCCACCCTTGCTCAGCCTCGAGCCGTGTCTGCCTGATAGTAGGACAGACACCCCCTTCCAAGGAGTCCATTGCTTTTCCATCATATGCTGTAAAACCAGAGCATAATTTTCCAGGATGTCATTCTAGTAAGAGAGCTTATTACTTGTGATTTGCCCGTAAAATAGCCCGGTGAGTTAGGCTGGTGTGCCTGTGGGTTTGCACATCCATCCCTCCATCCCAGGGGCGGCAGGCTCTCCGCAGGGCAGGGGAGCAGGTCCAGGGGCTGAGGTGAGCATGCCACTGTGATTGACACACTGCTTTTACCAGCTGTAAAGCCTCTGACATATTCCTTTTGGCTCGGTGCAGATCTGCACTGCTGAGCTCCAGCACAAATGTCATTAAAACATGTTCTACCCATGGTACCTATAAATAATTGAGGCAGCAGGTCTGCGCTGAGCTCTGTGCTGCAGCTTTCTGCTCCTCCAGCGAGGGGGCCGGGAAGATGACCTCTCCTCCCACTCACTATCTTTGAGGTGAAGGGGCACCTGGTGTTTGTCCCCACACTCATTTCTCTGTATTCCCAGGCCATGCGGGAGCTCTCAGGGCTAGGGGTTCTGGGGTGCTCCCTGCAGGGAGGTGAGTGCAGACCACTGGGCTCCAGACCTTGCCTTTGTGGGCCATGAACAATGCCTGGCTCCTGCACTGGGCACTGTCGTGTGTGGCTGTGTGGGGAGCACCCAGCACCCAGGTAGAGGGACCCCAGGACTCCTGGGGTGGGCAGTGACTCCTGGCTGCCTGTGCCCACCACTTCCCAAACTGCTCAGAGTTCCAGAGCTGCCCAGGGTCTCACTGCCTGCAGCTCTCGCTGCATCAACACATGGCCTGCGTGTGTAAATACTATCTGAAATAGCTTAATGCACTTGGATGCATTTCCAATACTGTCACTAAACGTGTGGGAAATTCACAAGCCTGGCAGGGAAATCCATGGCTGATAACATTTGTCGCTGCTGTGGCTTTGCTAGTGCAATCCATCCCCAAGCACAGCTTTCCTCACCTGGCCAAGGCTGGTGGGGGCATCCTGTCCCTGTGTGAGACCCACCACAGTGGGTACCCATCCTGCTACTCATCTCATTCATGGTTCAGACCACTCCAACCTTTCTGCAAGTCCTGGCACAAAGGGTAAGTGCCACCCTTGACCTGGGCTCCTGCAGGCCAGCTGGGATGGGCCATGGGCTGGCAGATGAGGTTGCAGGCAAGGCAGCAGTTTGGGACACCTGCATGGGACACCCATGTGGGACACCAGTGGGTTGCTCTGGCACTGGTGAGAGGGGCGAGTTCACACCTTCAGCACCAGCCCCCTGCACCTCCTATCAGGCAGTTCTGGCTCCCTTCATGCCCACAAGCAAGTTTTTTTCCTTCCTCCCTTCTCATGACAGCCACCAGCTCCCCCGTACCAGTGGGAGTCACTCGTAGGCATTGCACTGGGAACTTGCAGTATAAATATGAAGTGCTAATAACCCACTTGGCTGTTTTGGGAGCAGCGACCCCAGGGCGATGCTGTTCCCCTGGCAGCCTGCACCCATCAGCCTGAACCCAGACTCTCCACAGCTCCTTTCAGCTCCCTGGATTCAGGTGAGTGCACGTGTGATGGAGCTGTATCATGGCCACACGCAGAGCTGTAAGGGGGCTCATCTGAATTGCCCAGTATGGAGCCACACCAAGGTGTTCTGGTGATTGAAGAACCCCCTCCTGTGCCAGTGGCATGTCCTGGGCCGGGCTGGCAGCCCTGGGCAGCAGGGCTGAGCGTGGCTGTCCTGCCCCTGCACACACGTGTGCAGGGTGGTGGGCATGTGCAGAGGCAGGTGCTGTCTGCGTGTGGAGGCGTGCAGCCATGCAGCCATGCAGAAGCACGTGTGTGCTGAGGCAGACGCTGCGCTGTGCAGCGGGTGTGTGCCCTGACAGATCGTGAAGGTGTATTAAATAGCAGCTGTCGGGCTCTTCCCGAGCACAGCGGTAACACAGTTGGGACCATTGTGATGTCTTCTTAATTTAAACTCCTGTTGTCTTTCAGCCACGTGCTAATGAGGGCTAATGGGGAGATCAGCGTGCTGTTTGCCAGCGTTGCTGTGTGCATTACCATGGCCCTGTCACTCCTGCAGCCTGCCTGACCTCACTGGCCAGGAAAGCCACACTGCCTTTCTCTGTCTTGCTTCTCTGATGGGAAGAGGGACTTGGGGTCTGCTCCCGCAGGAGAGAACTCTGGTATAGCCAAGTTCTCCAACCAGAGAGCAGCAGGACTAATTTGGGGAGCTGCTGCTGTTCATGAGCAGCCCCCAGGCTCTCCAGGACTCCCTTGTACTGCAGCATCAACAGCTCCAAAAGCCCAATCAGCCCCGTGGCTGGGACTCCTGCAGTGCTGCCATGGCCCCTCCTGCCCCTGCAGCCCCAGGACAGTCACACTTCTCCTCACAGAGAAGGGACAGCTGGCTGCTCATCCACTCTACGTCACCCCTCATGCTGCCCCGTTGTGCCTCAGGGTCTGCACAGGGCACAGGGGTCGCTGGTAACCACAGGAGTGATGGTTTGTCCACATCCCAGTAACATTTTGTCCCCTGCGTGCCCATCCTGGCCATGGCGCTGGTGCTTGGGGACGGAGCATCTCTGCACGGGACAGCTTTGCTCCACAGGGCTGCTGTGGGCACCACGGCAAGGATGGGGCCATCATCCCTCCCTCTCCCTGCCTGTGCCCAGCTCTCCCTGCTTCCTGCTGCAGATGCCAGCTGTGCAGCAGGACCCTGTCCCGGGGCTGGTGGACGGGACACCCAGTGGGTGCCAGTGCCGACCTGTCGGAGCAGGAGCAGGACACAGGGAGCTCCATGGTGGCAGCATCCCTGGAGCTGCTTCTCCCAGCACTAACCCACACATTTATCAGGATTAATGAAGCGTACAACAAACGGTCGGGGAGGCAAAGAAAGCAGCAGAGACAGTGGCTGGCAGCAGGCAGGAGGGAGATGGGGGGTGTGCTGTGTTGACAGGGGAGCAGTGGCACCAAGCCACGCATGCACTGGCTGGACAGGGCTGCACACAAGCAGTGCAACTCCCTGGGTGCAGGATATAAAATTCCTGCATGGACACACGGGAATACTTGTGTGCACACAGGCATGAAGAAAAGAGAGACAGTCTTACCAGAGATCAGCCATCAATGCTTGAAAAAAGCCATTGAATACTAACACAGCCACTTATGCCATATTTGCATACTTGCTTAATAAAAAATTATGGCCGTTCAAAGCCCAATCATTAATAACCCAGCATATTTTTGTTTAACTCCCTCCCTTTTTTATTACAGACTAAGCTGTTTTCCTGCTTATTCAGCAAAAATTCTCTACTCTTCCACCAGGACGAGACGTGCAATAAATATGTACTTATTAAGTGTGCATTACAACTGCACGAGCTGGGAGAAGTAATAACAGGCCCAACATAAAGCTGAAGTATTTATGCATGTACCTAGGGCCACTTTAGCTATTTATTTTCACAAAGAAATTAAATTAGATGGTTTGATAGCTCTCAGTGTGATTATGGTGGGAATTTACATAGGGCCCAGCCTGTCAGCTGGGGGTGTGTGTGAAGGCACAAGCCCACGATGAGGACAGGCTGCAGACATCCTGCCAAGCCAGGTGTGCAGGGCAGGACCCCCTGCCAGGAGGGTCAGTGCCCAGCCAACCTGCTCTGCCTCCCAGCCAGGCATCCCCTGGGAACAGGAACACCAGGCAGGCAGGATGGACATCAGACAGTGAGGATAGACACTGGGCAGGCAGGATGTGGCTGCTCACTGCTGGTACCACGCAGTGACTCTTTGTGGGAAACGTGGCCCTTGGAGGAAAACCATGGGGATGTGAAGAGAAGCAAGTTTTCTCAGGAAAATTGCCTTTTCAAACCCTTCTCACTTGAAAGAATCCCAGCGCCTTTGTGAGTGTGTAACACCCACTCTCCATAGATGCCTTTGTCAGGAGACATGACACCTGCCCCAGACAGGAGAAGGGATGGGGAGGGCAGGGTCACCCCCCTGTGGCCCCCGGCCCTCACCACCCTGCGGGAGGCCCCCTAATTAGTGAGCGACCTGATTAGCGCTGATTGCACACCCGCCGCCCGCCGCGGTGAGAGCCTGCGGCACTGCCTGCGGTGCTGCCTGCGGTGCTGCCTGTGGCACTGCCTGCACTGCTGCTACCTCTGCCCTGCCACGACCCCACACCAGCCCCGGGGGCCACCCCAGGGCACAGCAGAGGGCACCGAGCCTGGAGGCACCGAACCTGGGGGCCCTTCAACTGTTCACCCGAGGCTGGGGCTGGGGCTGGGGCCACCTGCTCCCCAGGGAGTGGCTTCCCCTTGTGCTTGTCCTCTTGGTGTCTGATGTCCCCCCATGCCTGTCCTGCAGGTTCCTGATGTCTTCGAGTTATTAAAGATGGGATTTTTAAATAGCACGGAGGATGTACAAGTTTTGCGGTGTCAGCACGGGGGAGTGACAGGAGTTGCTGGGAACCAGCCCAGCCCCTTCAGTGACAGTGTCCTTTAATTACAATTGATGGCCTGGTGTCTCCCTTCCCTGGTGCTCACCAGCTCATTGCCTCGCAGCAGGACAGTGGGATCCCAGGCCCCATCCAGCCGTTCCCTGGACTCAGGCACAGTCTGCTCTACTCCCCTGATTGCACACATTTAATCTAATCTAAACAAAACATTGGCAAGATGCCTTCCCAGAGGCAGAGGTGTCTCCGAGAAATGCCCTGTGCCTGCCCATCCACCCATAACATGGCATCGTGGTCCTGGTCACCCTGTGCCTTCCAGCAGCTGCTTCCAGTGGCGGCTCGTAGAGAAAGCAGCAGCTGCGAGACACGAGGTGGTGTTTGCTGGCACGGGGAGCGAGAGGAAAACTGCCTCTGCCTGGGGCACGGCTGGGGTGGGAGCACACGAGCTGAACACCAGGGCTGGCTGTGGATGTGCTGGCTTGCCAAGAGGAGTGTGAGAACCGCCGCTCACTGGTGGAACAGGAGGGAGCACAGCTCAGCAATTACAGCACAATTAGCTCAAACAGCAGGTTGATTGTAAATTGCAGCTCTGTGCCAGCTACAAGTACGGAGCGAATGGCTGGCGGGAGCTCTCCTGCAGCCCGGCTGTCTCTGCTCGGGCCCGAGCCAAGTGGGAGGTGTAGGGCCACGGCTCGCAGCATCCTCTGTGGGGTCTCCTGGCACCTGGCCCCACACCCCACCCCCTCTCTACTGTGGACACAGGAGAGGTGGTGAGGAGCCCCGTGGGCTTGCTGGGGCATGGTTCCTCTATGGAGGGCTGCCAGGAGCCACTCCGCAGGCAGGAGATGTTTGCCCTTCCAGAGGCTGCAGGGTACAGGAGCCACACTGCCTTCCCAAAGCATCTCTTGCCCCAGCAGAGCTTCTGGGCAGCCCCTGCTCCATTCTGGGGCTCTGGACTGCTGCTGGCTCAGGACCTGGCATGAACAGTGCCACTCGGGGGGCCCCAAACCAAGTGTCGTCCTTGATGGAAAGATGGTAGTTGTTACACTCCTCCTGCACCCCGTGCAAGGAGCAGCCATGAGAGACAGCACCTTGCAGAGGGGGGACCCCCAGAGTGGTCCCTGTGGGGCAGGGAGGGACACTGGGGTTCATCTTGGAGGAGCGGTCACAGCCTAGAAGAGAGTGCAGGTGTTGTGCTGCCAAGGGGATGATGGCAATTAACGTGTGCACTTTTCCTGGGAATGACCCTGCCTCAAAGCAGCCTGTTCCCAGCATCTCATCCCATGCTGTCCTGCCTGGCGTACACAGGACAGGCACAGCCAGGGAATAGGAAGGAGCCCTGGGGCGGGCAGTCCCTTGTGCCCAAGCAGGCACCTTGTGCCCTTGTGCCCTAGCCCTTGTGCAGAGTGTGAGGCAGCCTGGCTGCTCTGGCTGGCCACGCAGACAAGGCAGAACTCCTGTGCAGCCCTGGGGAGGAACAGACTTCTGGGGGCCCCACACCAGAGCCCCTCTCACTCAGCTGTACTGGGAGAACCTGTGCTACAAGTGCAGGAGGGCTCAGCGCTGCCCACAGGGCTTGCGGCAGCCCCTGTCCCCAGGGAAGGCACCCCTCCGAGGGATGGCAGGGGGATGCTCACAGCCAGCTTTGGGGATGGCCAAGCCCTCAGCAGTGTCCCATTGGCTCCATTCCCTACACTGTGCTGGCAGTGGTGCTCATGGAGCTGTCTGCTCAGCAGCAGAAGCAGACAATCACTGAGCCTGTGTTCTGGGGAGAGGCAGGAGGGCCCCTGTACCCCGGCTGTCCCTGTGCGTGGGCTCTGGAGGGGCCTGGGGCGGGCGAGGGGCAGCGCCTGTCAGCCTGCTGAGGCTGATGCCTTCCATCTCCGAGTTACTGGCTCGTGTCAGGGCAGAGCTGGAAATGTCAGGGACTGCTGCAGGGTGACCGTGCAGAGTGGCAGATGGTCAATGATGGATTTGTCACTTCAGATTCAGGCGGTTTTTAAATATTCAGCAGAATCGGAGGTGACAGCTCATGGCAGCAGGCAGAATTTCTGTACGTCTCGGTGAGACCTCCTGGCCCCCTGGGAGGGGGGGCACAGCAGGACAAATCCTGGCACCTCGCGGCACAGGGTGAGGACAGCGCAGCCTGGGACCATGCGTGGCCAGGGCTCCCTGTGCTTCCCGTGGCTGGTGACCCAGTGGTGGCACAGGCAGGAGGCTGGTGATGTGCCTGTTCTGCCCCAGCTGCTCCCCACGAGCTGGAGCAGCCTTGCAGTACCTGTGCTGCCTGTAGCCACCACACTTTGTCAGTGGCAGTGGGTTGGGGTGTCTCCAGGGCACTGGGGGTTCCCACTGGCTCTGCGCAGGAGCTGGCACACCCCAGCCCTTTGGAGATGGCTGTGGCAGACACATTCTGAGGAGAGGCCCAGCGAGCGGCAGTGTGCAGGCTCCTGGGCCAGGAGGACTGGGGGAGTGGGGAGGCCAGGGGTGTTGGGAGTGTGGGCAGAGCTAGTGGCACGCTCAGCTGAGTGTGCAGAGTATCCTGATCCCCTGATCAGGCTGAGAGAGATGCTGCTCAGCACATCCTGCAGAGCCACTCTCCAGAGAGATGTGCCTCTGGACAGGGAATGGGTCACCTGCTGGGGCACGTGCAGGTGCTCTGCAGATTCACAGTGGCAGCAGCACTAAGACAGGGGCTGGTCCTGCTGCAGCAGGTCAGGGCTGATCAGGGGGCAGCAAGGAGTGTTCTACTGAGACAGACTCCTTCCAGAGCTGCTGGCAGCAGCCCGGATCCCACTGATGGTTATGGGGAGTAGTTGCCAGCCACTTCTCCTGGCTGGTACTTCTTCCAGCTGCACAAATCATCATGTAAAGACCGTCCTGTACCTGGCCCTCGCTGAATGTGGGAAGGACATGGCCCTGCAGAGCCAGCATGGGAACTGTCTCCTGTTTGCAGGAGTCAAAGAGCCAGGATGGAGTGTGGACCCTGGCTGATCCAAGGGACATGTGGCTTCCCCTCCCTCAGGACATGCGTAGCTACCGACACAATACAGAGAGCAGCGGGAGGGATGCTTTGAGGTCAGTGTGGCAATGAGCATGCTGGCATTTGAGGGCAGACAGTGCGTTATTGACTCTGCATCCCCTGTGCCTGCTGCCTCGCAGAGAGCTCTCTCATGCCAGCTGGGTTGGCTCAGCTGTCCCGCTGCAGCTCATCGGGTGGAGCCCTGACCGCGGGGCGCTGCCGACCATGAGTTTGCATCGAACTGCAAACAGTGCAGGTCCTGTGTGCAGAGATGCCTGGCTGAGAGGCATGAGCAAGGGCACACCATGCTCCCACTGCTTCCCCTCTGCTGCAGGCAGTTCTGGGCAAAGCTGAGCACCCAGCCAGCCCCAGGAGCACCTTTGGTTGGGAGTGGATGGGCACTGCCAGGACTGACAGACCTTGCTCTGCTGCCAGGGGTGAAACTGCAGCCCCTTTCTGCAGCTGCCTGGCCCTGCAGAGCCTGATGTCCAGGAGTGTGATGGGCAGTCCATGATTAACGCTAAAGTCAAGCCTTTCCACCAGATCCAACCTGAGAGTGCTCTGCACCAGCACTGCAGCCCCTGCCAGGGAACCTCAGGAGTGTTCACAGAGCACCCCAAATGCTGCAGCTCTGCAGCACCACTCACTCCACAGAGCCGACTCCTCTTCATTGCTGTGTCTGCTGTAAGAGCCTGTGCCCGTCTCCTGCACGGGCTGTGTGATCACAGTGACTTCCAGCAGGGCCAGTTCTCCGCAGCCCAGCTGAGTGCCAAATTCTTCTTCTGTTAGGTGCTTCTCTGATCAGCAAGCAGAAGGCAACTTGCTGGTCAGACTCTCCTGGAAGAGCTGAGCTTGGCTCTGGCTCCAGCCTGCGCTTAGAGCAATTTAATATTAGCAGCAGGAGGGGATGGGGAATTAATTTTGCTTGTTGCCACCCCTTCAGGCCACACCTACGTGTGCTGGATAGTGCAGTGTGCTGGCTCTCTCCTTCCTCCACTCAAACAGCTGCTTGAATTTCCTTGTCCTGCCTTCATCCCTCCTTGCATTAACTGTTTCTCATCACGAAACACTGAAGGGCTGCAGCCAGCTCTGCCCAGCAGGCTTGGCCCTTCTGCTGATGGAAAAGCATGAAGCTCTCAGGGAAAGCACAGGCCATAAATCAAGGGCAGCAGCAGCATCAGGCAGCCCTTGGCTCTGAAGGGGCCATGCAGGGCTTGCGAGCACAGCTCCAGGTGATTGCTGTGGGTGCAGAGTCCAAGATTTACAGGGAAGCCCCACACAGCAGCAGGATGTCAGGCCACAGAGCACCTCACGCTGTGTCCCCATCCCCAGGAGACAGCACAGGATGTGCCCCAGCCTGGGTCGGGGATTGGTGGGGCCAGGGGGGCACTGCCCAAGGCAGTGGGGCTGAGCACTCACCCTGCAGAGGGGCACGAGGCTCCAGCTGGTTCTGAAGAGGTTAAATCTTTCTAATCGCTCAGTAAGACCTTCTCTAAGAATTTATCTACTTTCTGCCTTCCAAGAACATATGGATAAAATCCCCCTGAGCGGGACTTACATTTATAGCATCTATTACTGAGATCAAGGTTAATCCAGAGTAATCTAATGGGGTGAAAAGGACTTTATATAAATCTGTTTTAATCTATGGGACATGATAGCCTGACAAGGCCATCAGAACACTCCTGTGCCACTGCTGGGGCAGGGAAAGGTGCCAGGGTTGCTCAGGGGATGCAGGAGAAAGAGCTGGCTCATACAGCACCCACCGGTCCGAGCACAGCAGGCAGTGCCAGGCGACTGGCAGTGTGGGGATGTGGCTCTCAGGGCCAGAGCCAGGCCAGCTGTCCCAACGTGCAACTGCTGGTGTTGATTCCAGAGAGATTGAGTGGCTCTGTCCCTGTAAGGATGCTGTGCCATGAGACAGGGAGGTTGTAAATGCTCCAAGTTATGAGCTGTCCCTAGTAGGTGCAATTTATCTGCACTTAGAGAGAGGGGATTCAGCAGGGAGAGACAGAAGGTGAAATTCATACGTCTCCCAGCACTGCGGCCGCATCCTGAGTGCGTGCCCATGCTGGGGAATGGTGCTCTGCCAGGACCTGTGCCTGCAGCACGTGCACAGGGCACTCCAGGCACACAGAGTGGAAGGAATGCCTCTGCCAGGATGTCACACTCTCGTCCCTGCTGCACCCCACGTCCTCCACAGCCCGGCCAGCACACCCATGCTAAGCTGCCTAGTGCCAAGCACTGCTCCCACTTCTCCTGCTGCTCCCCCTGCTCCCTCTGCTCCCCATCCTGCCACTGACTCGCTCCAGTCTGAGCCCTGCAACTGTGCCTGGGGATGTGCTGAGCCCCAGCCCCAGTCCCGTGCTGTGCTGTGCTGCCTGCCCAGGCAGTGAGGCACAGGAGTGAGTTCTGCAGACAAGGGAGGCCAAATAAGACAGTTCTCCAGAGCACGGTGTGTCGTTTTACATCTGCTCAGATGGAGACTAAGTTATCCAGGTCCCTGAGTCCCAGACCCGCCAGAAGACAGTATCTCAGCTAAACGATGCAAAAATGATTTAATGGAGGGAACTAATCAAGGAATCCAAGAGAGACTGCTCACCAAGGGCTGATGCAAGATTCAATTAAACTGCAGCCTTTGTGGGTTCACCATTTTAATTTTCCACAAATTAGCTTAAAAAAGGTATGGAAATGAAGATATTAGATTTTTTTTTTAAGTCAAAAGGAAAAATCCTTTGAGGATTATATTAGCTATTTCGCTTTAACAAACATAATTTCTATACTCATTTTCTTGTTTTAATCTCAGCTGTTGAGATACTCTTTCCATTCCAGAGCCAGTGTCGGTGTTTTGAGAACAAGATGGGGAAGGCTGTTAACCCTTCCTGGAGCAGGTCCTACAGCCCACAGCAGCCACGGTGCTGGAGCAAGGGCAGCACATTGGCACCAGCATCCTTCTGGGTCAGCTGGGTGCTGATGTGGAAGTACCAAAGGAAGCCTTGCCATCTGGCTTTGTCCATGGTCATGGCACCAGCAGGTGCAGCTCAGCTGCACAGTGGGACCAGCGCAGCAGCTGAGTGTCCCACACTCTGCTTGGGACCTGCAAAGCAAGCCTGTCCTTGCCAGCTCTGTGCCCTGTGGGCAGCCCCCAGGTTTGTTAGTGGAAGCAAGTCCAGCCCCACAGTAGCCAGTGTTCTCTGCTCCGTCCCTGCCTGTGCTCAGCTGGTTGGGCAGAGGCTGGTGTTCAGTGTGGATGGGGCTGTGGATCCACTCGGAGCCGCAGCAATGCTCAGCTCCAGCCGCCCCACATGTCCTGTAACTTCACCTGCTCTTGCCCTCAGGCAGCTGGAGATAAACATGGAGTAACAGTGTTGTGTGTCGGCTGCAATTTGTCTTCTGCAGGAGTCTGTCTTGCACTAAGGCTCTCCTGTGAGTAATAACAGCTGATGTTATGGCCGTGCCTCCACTGGCACCCCCCAGTCTGGCACGGCTGGCCCCTCCCTGCTCGTGCAGTGCAGCCCTTCCACCAACTCCTGCTCCACCAGCAGCTACAGCACCGGGCTTGGCTGGTGGCTGCTCTCTGGCAGGAACAGTGCCCTGAAAGTGTCAGGGCTAGTGGCTGGCTCACCAGGCCTTACCTGGCTGGACAGACTGCTCCCTGCCCTGTGTTCCTGTCCCTGGGTTCTTGCTCATCAATGGGAAACAAGTCCCCAGCAGCAGCATCACTTACTGGTGCAGGGGCTTGGGCAGGACCACAGTGGGTCTGGCTGGGCTGCCCTGGCCAGGGCTGGCATGGCAGGGCCATGGCCTCAGGCACGTACCACGATGCTGAGAAGCATCATCCGCAGACCCCCTCCTCCCTGCCTGTTCCCTTCCAGGGTAGGGACAGCTGCTCACCCTTTCCTCCCACCACTGCCTGCCCCTCTGGCACTGCCCATCAGGTCCCACATCCACCATCCCACTCTGCTCTCACCTTCCTGTCCCGCACTATCCCCTCCCGGGCCCCCCCTTACCCCCTGGCAGCGTCATCTCGCCCCTGGGTGACCTTCAGCTCTCAGCTCCTGCAAGCACCTCCCTGTCCCCTTCCTCCACGCCTCGAGCTGGAAAGGAGCTTCATTTGTCACTGTCTCTTTTAAAAGGTCCAATCTCTTCTGTGGGGTCACCTGGCTGCTCTGCCAGCAGCTCCTCGCGCTGGCACAGCTCTGCTGCAGCCACCGCAGCTGCCAGTCCAGGATGCGTCATCTCTGTCCCCTTGTCCTTGGGGTCTTGCCGTGGTCCCCTCTTCACCCAGGGATGGAGGAGCAGTCAAAGCCCAGCCCAGGGGTATCTGCAGTCCACAGCTGGGGCCCAGGGCACCCCCTCTCCTCCCCAGCTGTGGAGAGGGGTGGCAGAACTCGTAACATGGGGCCTCACCCTCCCGGAGATGGTCCCAGAGCAGCAGGTTGTGCAGGACCAGCTTGGCCCTGTAATGTGGGTTCAGCAACAGAGGCTGTGCCCGGGACCCTCCCTGCCCTGCACACATTGAGCCCTGAGCGGAGCTCAATGCAGAATTAATTTGTCATATTGACACCGATCGTTTATTAGGGAGCAGAGTGGAGCCCATTCATTTGAACAGAAAACATTTCATCTTATCTCCTGCCTTTTCATGCCTCAGCTCTCACTCTTTAACCTTGGACAACGAGACATTCATAATTTCCTCACTGGCTCTATGGCTCTTCTAGATAAGAAACTTATTTTTTAATCTTTCTTTCTATTGAATTTTAAACATGTTCCATTACAAAACCTGATGCACATAACAACATGCTTCTCCCAGCAATAATGTGGCCTTGCTGTGCTGCAGCCTGTGCCCCAAGCCAGGCTCCTGGCCCCGCCATTCCCTGGGGACCCAGGGTCAGGGGACTGGCACTGCTTTCCCAAATAGCTGTGGAGGCTCTGGGAGTGGCGCAGGGGCAGGCAGGGCACAGGGGACAGTGTGCACACAGGGGTGCTGCCAGCAGCCGTGGGGAGAGTGTACAGGGCTGTGAGGCTGCCTCTGCCCTCTCCAGGGTTTGCAGCCAGTGGGACTGCAGGGGAGCAGGCACCATGAAAGGAAGATGCTGTCACCAGCCGATGGTTTTCAACAGTTCCCGTTTGCTCTGACATGGTCTGAGCTTGGGGAAGTGGTTCATGTTTGGGGACAGTCACTGGGGAGCCACCATGTGACTGGGAGCTCTTGCAGCCCCACACACGAGCCCGACTGCAGCCCCACAGAGAAATGCAGGGTGTGCCCCAGCCCAAGGCCACGCACAGCTGTGGAGGGATTGGTCTCATCTCCACTCCACATAGCCACTGCCCTGACAGCAAATAGCCCACCAGGGCCCCTGCAAGGAGAGGCCATGATTGCTTTACGTGTGCAGGAGAGCCACAGAGATAAGGCTTTCACCTCCAAGGCTCTGCTGAAAAATTAGGGATGGGAGGTAGGAGGGAGCAAATTGAGATAAATGAGTGTGCTGCGTGGCATCCTGCCCGCAGGATGCTGAAATAAAAAATCAGTAAATAAAAAATCACCAGTCTTTATCTGGTCAGAGCCTGAATAGGCTGCGTGATAACTATAACGGATGAGGCTGCCGTGAGGGCCTCTGAGAGGGACCTGCTGCCCCTTGTGCCATGCAGGAAGGCACCTGCTGGTGCTTGTTTGCTGGGGACATGGCAGTGGTGGCATGAAGGGCCAGGGCAGCATCTCTGCCATGGCACGCCAGGTCCTGTCCCTCCGAGTGCACTGTGCTGGCTGCTGCTCCAATCCCAGGTGGCTCTGGGAAGGGTTTGGCTCCTTCCTCAGCGTGAAATGCACTTTTCCAAGTCGTCCTTCACAGCGAGGGAAAAGGCAGATCAGATGCCGAATTAGCCTGCAAGAGCCGTGTTCCCGTCTCTCTTATCTAACTCACTGTAACAAGCTCTTTGCATTTATTCTACCAAATGTGCTGCAGAATTGCGTTACAGCTCATGGCTGCGAGCCATCTGTGGAGAGAAATCCAGTTATACCTTGTATAATAAGTTCCTGACAATCTTACAGAGGACTCCGGGTCATAAAAGTCTTCCAGTTTTATCGCCAGTAACAGACACGGAGAGAAATTAAGTTGTCTTATCAAATTTAGATAATATATATCCCTCTGGAGTGGAAGGTTTCTGATGGATCTTTTACAGTATTAGAACATTTAGAGGGGTGAACAGAAATGCACAGTGGGGGTGGGAGAGCAGTGGGGCACAGAACACCCCAAGGAACCCAGGAGCAGGAGTCCAGTAGCTGCCGGGCAGAGACGGGCCTTGGGGAGCTCATGGAATGAAAGAGGAGGAGAAGGCTGTTTGCAGGCAGGAGCCGTGCTGAGAAGTGGGCTCTGCTCCTGCCTGGCTCACCTCAAGCGTTCTCATGCAGCTATTAATGAAAGCAATAACCTCCAGCATCCTGATATGCACACTCCTTCCAGCTGCCTCCTGCGCTAGTCACTGCGCGGAGAAGGAGCCACGGGGTGTTTGCTGAGTTCCTGGGTCCTGGGCTCTGCTGAAGTCGGGATCCAAGCCCTGCAGGGAGGCTGGACACAGGACACCACCATGCATCCTCTGCAGGCAAAACGGCCAGCACAGGGGGGAGTATCCCTGGTGCTAGAAGGGTCCTGCTCTGGCAGCCTGCACTGGGTTGGTCCTGTCTGGGCTCTCCCTGCTGTTGCTGGCGGCAAAAGGAGCTCTGCTCTGCTCAGGCAGTAATTTTAAGCTCCCTGGAGAGGGGCCCTGCTGATCTCATTGCCTGGGGCTTGGCCTGATCCCTCCTCCCTGGCTCGGTGGCTTCGACAGGGATGCTCACCACCTGGCCTGACCTGTGGCCCCCAGCCAAGTGCTCACTCCTGGGTGCTTGGCTGCCCATGGGGAACGTGCTGGTGGCTTGGGAGTATTGGGATCCTCGGCACACCTGCTCTCTGTTCAATATTTAGCTTCTGCAGAGGCAGAGTGCAGTAGCCATGGCAATGCAGCGGGCAGGCCTGGCGTCGCCGGCGTGCCGTTTATTATGAGCTGAGCAGTCTCGGGCACTGGGGATGCAGACACATGCCTCCCCCGAGAGCCCTGTGCTAATAAAAAAAATGAATCCTTACTTACTGATCTCTGTATTTTTAAAGATAGGTTACTCTGTCTTTTCATTTTTTATTCACTTTTTAAAAATCTATCTTGCCCGTCAGTGCAGAATTATCTGTTTAGCGCCGTTGCTACTTTAATCACAATTAGCTTTCCCACTCCATTAATAAGACTCTCAGTGGTGCTACATCATGGGAATATGCCTTCACAGCCATCCCTGGCATTCTGCCAGGTCTGATGCCCAGGGCTTGTTCTCCCTCCAGAGCTGGGGGTTGGTGCTCTCAGTGACTCCCCATTGCCTCTGTGCTTTGAGGGCTGCTGAGCCCCGTGGCCAGGCAGGCCCTGGGGACGGGCAGGCACTGGCATCACTTCCCTGGAAGGCTTGTGGCTGGGCTGGAGCTGTGCCCACTCCTGGCAGTGGGAGCAGAGAGCCTGGGAATTAGTATTTAACCACAAGAGTGGGTCAAGAGACTACCTCGCCTCCCCACATCTTTTCTTCAGAGCATTTGGTGAACAATGCGTGCAGAAGGCTTTTTATTTTTGTGTAGAAACGTGTGTCTAATGAATTAGCCACGGATTGGAGCCTAACATGGGTAATTTACACTGAACATTCGCTCGCTCAGAATCATCCATCAATTTTGTACCACATTAAACCCCACGTCCCGCCCTGGGAGTGAGTGGCTGCTGCTGCTACCCAAGACTCCCTCCCAGCACACCCCTTGGTGTGGTGTGACTGCACCAGTAGCCTCTGTGAGACAGCAACCACTGTGCCACAGGCTGTGGTGGCAACAGTCTGACCCCCCTATGGGCAACGGGCTGTGACTTGCCCAGTACCTCTTGGCACAAAATGGGCAGGCACAAGGACAGGCACAGGTTCCCTCTCCTGCAGCCTCTGGCCACAGGGTTCCCCTGAGGTTGGCGGGGAGCTCTGCTGCGTGCTCAGCCTCCCCTGAAAGGACAAACAGCTTTTCTGCTGGGAACCATGTCCCCTCAGCTTACAGTGCAGCACGAGACTAAATTGCTTGTCTGGGGACTGGCACCAGGCCCAGGGAAGGGTGCTGCCACCAGAAGCCACCATGGCTGGAGTGTGGCACCTGTAGCACTGTCTGGGTGGTGCAGTGGTTTGTGGCCATGCTCGGGGTACAGTGGGCAGCTCACCCCTTGTTTGGCTGTACCAGGACACCTCCTCCCCCCCGGCCTCCTCATCACTGCAGGGACTCCCCCGGGGGGTGGATTGCTCAGGGGAATCTCTGGCACAGGCGTAATTGCTGAGATAACTGCTGATTGTGGAGTTTGTAAATAAAAAATAGAGTAGCCGGGGTCAATCATAATTGGTAAATATTTGTCTATCTAATCAAAAGGCCTTTTAATTAACAATTTTGTTCTTGCAACTGGTTTAATTTCTTTTAAGAACTTCTGCAGGAAGTCAATTAGACCCAACAGATGGTGAAGAACATCCCAGCATCAGCACATCCTGCCATCTGCCACCTCTGTGAATGGCAGCCCCACCAGAGCTTCATGCCCTATGGCAGCTCCCCACGGGACAGGGAAGCCCTGACCCCTTGCCCCCCACGAGCTGCAGGTAGGTGGGATCCCCTCAACAGGAGCCACAGGCAGCCAGTGCTGGTGCAGGTGGTGGGGGCAAGTGGAAGGGCTGGAACTGCTGGAGCCACATGCTGGGGCCTTTGGGGCCGTAGCTCTGCCCTGGGCATTTTGCCTCTCCCCAGGCAGCTCTCAAACCTCAGCCTGAGTGAGCAGTGGGAGAAAGGGCAGCTCTGTCATGACATGGGCTGGCTCCTGGCAGCTCCAGCAGCTGGCACAGCTTGGAGTGGGCATGGCTTGCCCTGCTGACAGCCTCTGCCCTGCGGCCAGACACCTCCCCGCTCCTGCCCATGGGGATACCAGGCCCCTGGTCCCAAGTGGATTGTCCCTATCAGACTGGGGCAGAGCTGCAGGGACACTGAGCACTGCTGTTCGGGGACAGAGGGCTCTGCTGTTTGGGGACACAGGGTACACACTGTCTCACATTCCCCCTGCCCTCCCGCTGTCCTCCCCTCCACCTCGGCTGGCAGGGCTCCTCTCTGCAGGTGAGCTGGCAGCACCCGCACCTGCTGCTCTCCACAATCAGGAGATTGCTGACGCATCTCTTCCTCAATCAGCTGCTCTTCACGCCCAGCTCCGTGCCACTCGCTGTGCCACTCGCTGCTGATTGCCCTTTGTCTCCTGCAAGGCCACGCTCCGTGGCAGCGCGGGCAGCGGGACCAGGGTGCTCCCGTGGCACTCCCGTGGTGTGGCACTGCCCTCCACTCACCATGACCCCGCAGCTCCCAGCAGGGGAAGATGCTGGGGTTTCCCAGTTTCAGGGGTTTATCCCAGGATAGGCTTGAGGGGAGCCCCTGGGATGGGCTCTCAGACAGATG
>NW_016690279.1:3384513-3477890 GCF_001604755.1 Lepidothrix coronata
TCCCTGCTGTCAGGAACTCAGTGCCCATCCCTGGGCAGGGACATGTTGGCACTCATTGAGCTGTCTCCGTGCTGGTGGCAGGACAGGGGCTGGAGACAGGGTTTGTGCAGGAGTGAGGAGTCTCCTGGTGGTTGATAGTGCCTGACTAGGCCAACAAGGCACAGGGAGGGCTCAGGCAGAGCCTGTTGGTGCCCCAGGGCTGCCCTAGGCAATGGCACAAGTGTTGGGGATCATGAAAGGAGGTTTGTGCCAGCACCAAGCCCAGCCTGGGGTGGGAAGACTGGGCTTTCTCAGGGTTGAGGAACATGTCCCTCCCCTCTGTCATGCTCAAGGCACATTTGCCATGAGCAGAGGGGAATCCCAGGGTTTAACAAGCCCTGTGGGCAGCCCTAGGTGGGTGCAAGGACACAGGTATGGCCTGTGCCAGTGCTGGCAGTTCTAGGGCAGCCAGAGTGACTGTGGCCAGGAGCTGCTGCCCCTGCAGCGCTGCTGCTTTCCCTGCACTGCTTTTGTAGTTGGGGCAGAGCTGAGAAATCTCTGCTGGTACTGTGGGATTTCACAGACATGAAGGATAAAGTCTCTGAACTCCCACAGCTACATTTTCTGAGCCCTGCAACACTCGAATACCTCTGAAACACTATTAAGCACCTGGTGCTGGTTTGTCTTTGCAACTGTGTCCCCTAAATAAATCCCTTCCCCATGCTGAGCCGTGCTAATGGCCTATTGTTAAATGGCCAGCCAGCACACTGTAAGCTGAAGTCATTATTTTTTCCGCTCATCACAGAAAAAAAAAATATCTCTCCCGTATCCCCCTCGTAGGAGAAGACTTAAACTGGGAAGCTGCAAACCCTTGTGCAGGGCACATGCCCCTTGCCCTGAAGCATCAGATGGGGGTCACTCAGGCCTCAGGAAGCAGCAAGAGTTTGCTGTCATCGAGCCAGACCAGGCACCTC
The DNA here is from genome assembly GCF_001604755.1 of Lepidothrix coronata. Taxonomy (NCBI): domain Eukaryota; kingdom Metazoa; phylum Chordata; class Aves; order Passeriformes; family Pipridae; genus Lepidothrix; species Lepidothrix coronata. The sequence goes on from NW_016690279.1 coordinate 3,385,467, forward strand.
TGTGGTGGGACAGGACAGCACCTGGGCTGGGGAGCAGCGCCCGCTCCACCACATGGCAGCAGCTCCTCTGTCGGGATGGTCTGGCAGCACCCACAGGGACCCTCAGCCCTGGCCCTTGGCACAGGTGTGTGCCCAGCACTGCCTCCTGCCCGCTCCCTGGCCCGGCTGCTCCCTGGCCCCCGCGCCTGTCTCTGTCTGCCGCCGTCTCGCACGTAAGCGGCTCCCTGGGAGACTCGCTCCATTTTTTTCCTTTAACCTTGAAATGCAATTTCCTCCCCAAAATACCCTTTTTCCTGTAAACAACATCTCTTTAGTGAGATTACAGCAGAAATCCCTGAGCTACCCGGTCCCGGGCGCTTTATCACCCGGTGAGCCCCATCCGTCACGGCCACGCGTGTGTTCCCGGCGCCCCGCCCTTGCCGACGGGTGATGGTCTTTTCATCACTTTTACAGATTTATTTTACAATAATTTAATTTCATCCTCAGCCCTGGGAAGACGAATTGGCCCCTGATGTGACTGGGGATTCAGAGCCAGTCTCATAAATTTGCCGCCTCTACACAAGGCTCTATTTGGAGTCCCCGCCACAGCTGTGAGCGAGAGTCCTTAAACAACGGGGGACGGGCTGTAAATCCCACATGTGGTGGAGGGATGCTGGGTTATTCCCTGAGCCTCAGCCCAGCTTGGTGGCTCTGGGTGGCCGCAGGGCCAGCGCAGGGCACGGGGCAGGGCATGGGGCAGACAGAACTCTGCAGGCAGTCCCAGCAGCTCTCCTGCAGCAGGGCGTGCCAGCAGTGCCCATGTGCCGGGGCTGTCACTGTGCTGCCAGGATGCCACCTGCCCACACAGGCACCACTGCTGGTGGCCCCGGAGTGGTGAGTGCCCAGGACCCATCTCTGCTGGCACGTGCCTCGCTTCCCAACTCACCAGAGCCGGTGCTGTGCCGATGCTCTGCCGGGCACAGGCGTCAGGGTGGTGCCGCCGGCCCTGCCACCGAGCTTTCCGTGTTCCTGCACATCTGTGCTTGACACATCTGGGACTCACTGTGCTTTCCCTGCAAGAGGCTTGCCAATGTAATTAAACTCGAGTGACTCCCCTGCCCCCAGGCACAGCCCCTCATTTCCCTTTGATTTATTATGTCTTCTTAATTTATTTAAATGAGCCTCGGTGTTTGCACAGGCTGGGAGGGGGCTGGCTGGAGCTCTAATTGCCGGAGCAAAGGGAGGGTAGCAGAAGGGCTCCAGGGGGGCTCAGCCCCACCCCAGACCTGCATGGAGCAGCCGGGTGATGCACTGTGGGGCAGGGGGCTTGGCCAGACCCCCAGCTGAGCCCCAGGCATGGGATGTACCTTTGGAGTGAAGCTTCCCTTGTGTGTGGTGGTGGTTTGGCCCCCCCCGGCTGCACCAGTGCCTGGGGATCTGCCTCAGTGGGGCTCTGTGGGAAAGGCTGAGCAGCTTTTGGGGTCAGTGTAGGGCCATCTCCCTGGGGCACTGCAGGGCAGTGCCTGCTCTGGCTCTGAGCTGGAAAAGGCAGGGGATGGAGGAGCCTGGCCAGGAAGCCCTGCTCAGCCCTGTACCTGGAGTGCACAGGGGCTGTGGTCCAGCCAGATCTCACTGAGGTTCCTGGCCAGGTGGGAGAGGTGTGCAGAACCCCAGGGGAGCCCGTGGCACAGCTCCAAGGGGTCAGTCTGTGCTTGAGGCCAGCGGAGGTTCCTCTCACTCCGTCCATCTGTTCCTCCTGCTTCCCCGTGGCCCCGCTCCCCCGGCTCCTGAAGGAGCTCCGGGTGAGCAGGCAGTGCTCCTCCTGCCTGCCCCGCGCCTGCCCCACGCCTGTGCGGCCTCATGCCCGGCTGGGCTCTGTGCCGTGCTGCCGGCCCTGCCATCCCCAGCCTGTGTTTGCACAGCTGATTGTTCCCGGCTCAGCGTACTGCCTTGCACTTGTCCCTGTTGAATTTCATCCTATTTTTTCCAGTCCATTTCTCCAATTTGTCAAGATCATTTGGAATTCTAATCCTGTCCTCCAAGATACTTGTAGTCCCTCCCAGCTTCATGTCATCTGCAAATTTAATAAGCACTTTCTCTATTCCATCATCCAGGTCCTTAATGAAAACATTGAGCAAACCAGAACCAGGGCAAGCCCTTCGCCATCCGAGCAGCCCGACACGTTCCGTGCTCACCATGCTCTGCCCAAACATCTTGGGAAAGGGTGCCAGACCTTTGCCATGCTGGCTGTGCCTCACTGCATCCCCCAGCTCATGCGGGACCTCTGCTTCGCTGCCCTGGAGTGGTGCTGGGACCAGCACGTGCTGCCTGCGTCAAGGGAGCTGGTGTTGGGGTGAGGCTGGGAGGGGACAGGGGTTTGTCTCCAGGGGGGCTCCAGTTCAAGCTGCCACTATCTGGCACGATGCCAATGGCTGGGGCCAGCCCCTGTGTGCTGAACACCACAGGGCCATGCCCTGCAATTCCCTGCTGTGGGACATGCCAGCGGTGCAAGGAGGGCATGTGGAGCAGCCGCGGTGCATCCCGAGCTGGGGTGCATGGCAGTGACCATGGCTACAAGTGGGGTGCTGAGAGGAACAGGTGTCCAGCAGTGGGAGGGCAAGAAGCCCTTCACCCAGGTAGTCAGTGTGGGCACAGGGGCAGCAGAGCAGCCCTGATGAGGCCGTCCTCTCCCCCCCCCTCACAGCTACCCACCTAAATTTCCTCCAGGTGAGGCTCTGCCTAGCCCTGCTATGTGGCAGGGACCTGAAGCCAGGCCCAGGAGGAGATGTCTCATGTGCTGCCCCTGGCTACAGCCATCTCCTTTCTTTAATTGATTGTAGAAAGCAATTTACAAAATACAAACTGCTGCCTGTGCCAAGCCCTGCGTGTCCAGGCAAAGCCTAATTTCACAGTAAAATTTCAAGTGCAATGAATGGCTTTTCCCAGCACCACTCCATGTCCAAGCCAAGAGCTTTGCAGGCTGCATGGACTGCGCTGAGTAGCCCAGAAATGGCTCTTCACTGCCCTGCTGAGCACGCAGCTCCCCAGGCTCGCTGTCACAATGGCCATGGCACCTCTGCCAGCACTCACTGGGCTGGCATGGCTGCATGGGACCACCATGGCTGCAGCTTGGTCTGGGGAGACCCACAAGCCCCAAATCTCCAAGCAGACAGCTGGATGCCGCAGGCATTCCGCATGGTCCATGTGGCCGTTGGGGAGGTGTCCCAGCAGGGCTGGCTGGTGCTGCAGTGGTGGGGGCTCAGCTGAGAGCTGATGCTCCCAGCCCTGGCTCCTTTCATATCAAAGTCATAATTTCATGGTCAGGGTCTAGGAGGCTTGTACAAACAGATGCATTAATTCTGCATTTAGTGATACAGGAATAATTGGTGTCACATCAATTAGATCAGTTCTTGGATACTGCAGTGATAAGTGCTGTGCAAAGGCCCCTGGGCTGCGGGATGTGAGGAATTCCAGCGGTGAGCAAGGCTGGTGGGGTTGGCAGCAGTGGGCAGAGCAGGGTTGGCAGGCATATTGGGTGCTGAGAGAGTGGCAGAAGTGTGCATTGCTTTTGCCTTTGCAGGACAGTGGCAAGGCCTGGGGCTCTCACAGTGGTCAGTTCCTAGGGCTGCTGTGCTGGGGGACACTGCACGGCCTGGGGGTGCAGGGGGAAGGGCTGGCAACGTGGCATAATGCCCCAGCCGTCCCAACGCGGTGCTCCTCTGTGTCAAGCCACTTGCTGGGCACCTAGTTCATCCTCATCCACTGTGTCCCTTATCCCTGGGGGGGGCAGGACTTTGCAGGCATGGTGGATTTTACTGGCTCGCTGCTCCCCACCCCAGCAGCTAATGGGAGGAGGCTCAGGTGGGTCTCAGGCAGCGTGGAGACCCCCTGTGCTCACGCTCCTACAGTACAGATTGGCACTGTCAGCCCCATCCCCGCTGTGGATTGTAGGCAGAGGTAATTTGCAGATGACAAATATCCCTGACAGTAAATATTTTTCCCACCCTCATCTCTCTACAAGCAGATAAGGTGGCAGCACTGTGGCAATACGGTTTCTGGAGGGAGACAAACTCTTTGGCAGACTTAAAAGTCTATTGTGTCCCCGCAATTATTTATAGATAAAGAGAAGAAAGCCAATAAGCAGAGAATGGGGCTGCACAGCTGCATTTGTTATGACGATGATGATGATGTTATCTCTCCCTCACACCCACACACACATCTCCAGCGCATGGAAACTCACTGCTGGCAACAATCAAATCCCTATCTGGGACAAGGCAGGAGAGGCTGGAGGTTTTGCCCTCTCCTCACTGACTTGCACCCAGCCTGTTTTGCCCCCAACACATAACTCCAGCAGCTTCTCTCAGTGAGCCATAGCACCCACAGGGCCCTGGGGTACCCATGCAACAGTGCAGTCCCTCCTTGGGGCACCCTGAGCTGCTGCCTCTTTGTTCCTGGCTGCAGCAGGATGTGGAGATCTAGTGGCATTCACCTCATTAAAACAGCCCTTGGGGTGCTGGGTGCCTTGTGGTGAGGGTCTGGGGTTTTGTGCAAGGAATATGGGACTGTCTGGGTCCTCACCAGCTTGTGCAGCAGGACTCCAGGGTGGAGTGGGTGCTCCCCGCTCCTGGCCAGGGTACAGGGGTGAGTCTGTCATCTCTCCCTGCTCCACACAGCCAGGACCTCCTCTCCCATCCCACACCATTGCTGAGAACAGAAACGGGGGTGTTTGGAGGGATTAACTGATGTGGCAGGCATGGGCAATGGGGGTCGCTGCCAACGAGCGTTTCTGCAGCCGGTGGAGCAGAGACACCCTGAGTGAGAAACACGGACTGCAGCGTGAGAAGGGGTCGGGAAGCACCACATTCTCCCTGTTCAGTGAGTGCTGCAGGAGCCCAAGGTGGGGGCCGGGGGACTAGCAGGGCTGGATGCACAGAAGGGAAGGGCAAAGAAGTTGTGGGCTCAAGGCCTGGGGTGCCGGGCACCGGGGTCCATGGGTGAGCTGTCACACGTGTGACACCAGGACCCTCCACTAGCCTGTGTCTCCCCATGTCCTGGGGTCCTGTATGGCATCACCTGTCTGCTGCAGGGGCAGGAGCCCCACCACTCCCCCGGGCATGCACAATCACTGCTCCTCCCCGGTACTGGGGGTGTGAGAGGGATGTGCACCCCTGCCAAGTGCTCAGCCCTGTCTCAGTGGAATCCCCATCCTGGGAAAGCCCCGGGACAAGCTCTCCAGCTGCAGACAGCATCCGAGACAGCAACTGGGAGCCCTTAACTGGGCTGGAGAATGGGATGATTTTTCATTGCCTCCTCATAATAAGAGGACAGGAGTAAGTGACTAGTACAGTCCGTTCACTCGGTAAAGATTTATACAATCACTTCATCCAGTAATTGGTATTCTGGGGAGAAAGAGAGCTGCAGCTCCAGCATCCGCCTCTATTTGTTTTATCTCTGTCTTTCTCTCTTTCTCTCCCCTTTTCAGAATGAGTAATTCTGTCCCTCACAATCCCATTTAAACAGAGCATTTGCAGAGTGAATAATTAGTTACATTCAATTAGACCTCACATGCTCTCCCTCCTCACTTTGGGGGACAGACGGGCTAATGAGATGGCACATGTCTAACATGCGGGAGCAGGCACTGAACATGCTGTGTGCCAGCCGGGAAGGGTCAGCCCTGGGGGAGGTGGCCCCAGAGGGGCTGGCCCACCACTGTGGGGAGACAGTCCTTTGGGGGCCATTCGGGGCCAAAAGCTTCATGTTTGAGGCCAAAGACTCTGCATCTGTGGCCCACATGACACCAGCCCCCTCCTCCAGCAGGAGCAGGGTCATATTTGTCCCCAAAACTGGGTGTTCTCTAGGCTGGTGCCAAGGGAATGCTGGCCAGGCTGGGACCACCCCATCGGCACTGCTGGGAGCGCTGAGCCCTGAGAGGAGGGAAAGCTCCTGACATGCTTTTATCTCCCTTATTAAACCTAACATTAGGTTTTAAGAGGAACCTTAAATAATGTGCCACTGCCTGTACAGGCAGTCGCTCCTTGCTCCAGCTGCTCCTGCTCTGGGATTTATGGCCTTTGCTGTGCCGTGCTGCCTGTGCTCAGGTGGTGGTGGGTCGCGGGCTGTGGCTGCTCCAGTACCTGAAGCCTGCACTGGGCTTGGTGCCACTGAAGTCCAGCCCCACACCAGTGTGTTGGGGGCCACAGTGGCTCTGCTGTTGCCCCCCAGCACCCTGCAGCAGGATGGACCCCACTTGTGCATCTGCTGCCGGAGCAGCAAGGTGAGGTCACAGAGCTGCCTGCTGCAGGCAGCCCTGCCTGCACTCTCGGTCCCCTGTGGGCCCAGACGGGGTGTGCTGGTGAGGTCCTGGGACCACGGTGTGGGTCAGCATAGCTAGTGGGGGCTTTTCCCTCCCTCCTCTGGTTGAAGCATCTGTCCGGGAGCACCTGCCCATGTCCAGAACGTCTCTCCCGCAGCATCAGACCTGCAAGCCCCGGTCCCGGGGGCGCCGGTGGGCGCGGGGGCTCGGGCTGCTCACTCACAGGGGGCGGATAATGACGTTTAATCACAGGTTTTTGCCAACGGTGGGTGGAGGGTGACGGAGCGCGGCCGCTCCCGCACGTACCGGCGGGTGCGCGGGGGAGCCGCGGGAGAAGGGCCCGCGCTGGGCAGTCCCGGGGCCAGCGCCCCCCGAACCCACCCGGAGCCCACGCGGGGCGGTGCCGGTCCCTCCCCGCGCAGCCCGCGCCGGTCCCGCAGCACCATCTCCCGGCCGCCGCACGCCGGTGTCCGCGGTCCGGCCCCGCCGCCCCGATCCCCGCCCCGTCTCAGAGCTGAGCCGCGGGCCCGCCGGTTCATCCCACGGAGCCCGGCAGCGCTGGGCGGCACTGGGGGACGGGGCCGGTACGAGGTACCCGGTGCCCTGCCCTGGCAGCAGCACCCACCGGGCCCTGCTCCAGCACGGAAGGCACTTCCACAGCCCCCTGGACAGCTGGCTGAGCTCTGCCGTGGTGGTCCCACACCCGCAGGCCCCACTCCTGGCCGTGGCATCCCCAGCACGCAGGGAGACTCTGAGCTGGGGGTCTTGCCATCAGCCGCTACACTCTGCTGAGGCAGCCCTGGTGGGTGCACCGGGCTCTGCCAGGGGTCAGCAGGGGAGCAGCCACACTGGGCTTCACTGCAGCACCCACTTGGGCAGCAGGATGGGACCCTGTTCTGTGCACCCATGTGGGCAGCCGAACCTCGCTCCATGTCCCTGTGCAGGCAATCAAGCCTTGCTCCACCAGGGCAGCCCAGGGCAGGTGGCCAGACCAGGTGCTAGCTGTGGTGGTATTCCCGTGGGGTGGTCCTGCCATGGTCCACCACAGCATCACATCACTCGCAGCCAGGCCAGATGCCAGATTTCCTCCCCAGCTGGAGAGGGGACAGTGGAGATGGTGCTGTTCCCAGTCCGTGCTCCCGTCGGAGGCAGTGCCCTGCGCCCTCACACCATCTCCTGCTCCGACATGCGGCTCTCCTTGCCATCCTCCTGGACCACGGGCTGGCCTCTGAGTAGGGTCTCCTGCACAGGCAAGACATTCTCATCCTGCTCCGTGGGCTGCTGCTTATTTGCGTTCTCTCCGGGCATCCCAGCCTTTATATGCACAGGGGAGGGGTCAGGGGCATGCAGCTACAACCCCCCCACCTCTGCACCCGTGTCTTTCCACAGGCTCCTGATACACTGCCATGACTGCCAGAGTGTTGCTCTGTGTAGGTCCCTCCCAAATGCTCAGTGCTTGCCAGCAGCACCCCAGGGTTGCCAGAGCCCCTGTCCTGCTCCAATCTAGGCAGCCTAGTTCAGCCCCCACCCCTACTGCCCTGCAAAGCCACAGTCCCTGCTCTGCTTATAGTGCATCCCCAGCTGTGCCCAGGAGGGATCCCAACCCACCCAACCTACTGCTGGAGGGGGGCTCTGGGCAGACTCACCTCCTTCTGCACCCGTCGTCTGGAATCTGGATGAAAAGAGGGACAGAGAAGGCTGAGTTCAGCGGGGAGCACTCCTGCCTGCAGGGAGCTTCCCGGGGTCAGAGCTGGGGCTGGTGCTGCTGCACCACAGGTCGTGCAGCTCACTTATTGTGCTTGCTGCCACTGCCAGGCTGGGGAGGCTGGGAGCCATGGCAGAAGCCAGACTGGACCCACAGGGCACCAGCACTGTCCCCCAAGAGCTGGCCTGGCTCAGGCTGCAGCCGTGCCAAGACGCCTGCTCCCGAGGACAGAGCCCCTGATCCAGCAGGGCAATGGGCTCGGGGAGCCCTGCCCTGGTGGTGTCCCCAGAGGGGCTGTCCCACTCTCAGCAGAACTGCTGCTGTCCTCCCCTGTTCAGCCCTGTTTGGCTCCTCTGGCCAAGGCACCACTTCCTGTGCCCCAGCCCCTCACCTCTGTCGACCAGGCAGTAGATGCAGACACCCACGAGGCACGTGACGACTGCGGCCATGACGGGGATCAGCACCGACAGCGAGGAGCGCCTGCCCGACTCTGCAGGGGGAGATGGGGTCAGTGGGGCACCCACGGGACACCCACAGGACACCCACGGTGACCCCAAGTGCCCCGAGCTGCCTCTGCACCAGGCCCAGCCCAGAGAGGCAGAAAAACATCACACCGGCCATGTGCTCAGACTCTCCTCTCCCAAAACCACCCAGGGGCAAGGCCAGCTCTTCCAAGTGCTGCAGGAGCCAGAGCTCTGGGAGGTCTCTGCTTTGCACCAGATGAGCCCTGGGCACTGAGCACTTACCGCAGATCACATCCGAGGTGTTTGTCCCTTTCACCTTCAGAGCCAGCCCCTTTTCTTCACAGCTGCAGGGAAGAAAAAGACCATGTAACCACAGCAGCAGCCCAAACACAAGGAAAGCCCCCAGGCAGGAACAGCTGGGGCTGGGCAGGCACCCAAGCTGTGCCAGAATGAGTCCTGTACTGAGCCTGCCGTGCTCCAGGGTGAGCAGCCACAGGCCCCCACTGACACAGCGGGATGGGGACAGCAGGTACACAGCAGTGTACCAGCCTGGGATCTGGTCTGGAGTTGCTGAAACTGCTCAAGATGGGAACAAGTTTAGGGACAAGGCACAGGAAGGAGTAGATACTTGAGACCTGTCTGGTCAGGGAGGCCCCAGGGCTTGAGCACTGCAGCTATGACAGAAAAGCTTACAGTGGACTTGATGACAGGCTACAAGTGGCTCCACGGGGATGTAATTTCTAGGCACAGATAAAAGCAAAGCGAAATCCAATGGCTGGCAGCTGAAGCAAGACTAATTCAGCATGGAAACAAGGCTCACGTTTTTACCAGGGTGTGCGATTAACCCCTCAAGCAGCTTTCTAAAGACAGGGATGACCTGCCAGCCCATGGCATCCTCAAAGCCAGACTCCCCATGGAGAGGACTTGTGCCTGGGCTGATGACTACAGCCATGGAGAGTGCTGGCAGGGAAACCCCAAGCAGGGCATGGGGCATCCCTCATTCCTTGCTCCCAGCACAGATGACAGGATGGATACCCCTGAAGGGGCGAGCACTCTGTGCACATACTGAAGGACCGTCACAAGGGTTTGGATGTCTGCCTCAACCTCACCCATGCTGCCCTGAACTTCACCGTGCTCCCAGCCCTCCTCCTCTCGCTCCAGCCCTACGCCAGCCAAATGCTGTGTCACTTAGAGACCAGCCCGGCTACCCAGTCCTTGAGGCTGCCAAAGAGACCTGCAGCAGAGGATGTGCTCACTGGAGCTGGGGGAAGGACATGGTCAGCACTCAGACAATACCTTGTCCAAGGATGGCATGGCTCAGTTTTAGAAGATACATTGGAGAAGGTGCCTTCTGCACAGGGTTCACAGGGGGATGTCTTCCTTTCCATGGCCTTGGCTAGAGAGGAGCAGAGGTGACAGGAAAGTCAGTAGGGGCTATGGGGGGCAAGGGGCTGCTGAGGCCAGGTGGGCAGCACGCCCTGTGGCAAGGCTATCAGGCGTGGCAGCAGGTACAGCTCTCCCAAAGCCCTGCCAGGGGCACCTTGCTGGGCGAGCTCCTGTTCCCTGCACCACCTGAGGTTGGTGCTGCCAGGGCATCGGACTCACCTGCCACGAAGCCAGAGCCGGGCCTGCAGGGCTGGTTCTCCACGCAGGTCTGGCAGCTGGTGTCCGAGCAGTGCATGCCGGGCTGGCACTGGCACACCGTGTTGTGCGTGGCATTTCCATGTGTCTTCACGATGAGTCCAGCGTCTGGGCAAAGGGAGAACAGGCAAGGTGAGACAGCGGGCAGGTGAACCTGGGAGGACATCAGCCTCCACAGTCCTCACAGGTTGGGTCCAGTGGCCACAGGGACCACTTACTGTGTTCACAGATGTCATGAGGAGCACAATGCTTCTCCTTGGTCCAGCTCTGCTGATATTGCCCCATCTCACAGAGGGTGCAGACAGAGGTTTCTGTTTTATCGCACTCGGAGACCAGCTTTTCCCCTGCAATAGATGCTGGTGAGGAGAGGGCAAGGGGGCTTTCCCTCTTTCCAGGCAGCATCTCTGCCAGCAGGACAGTGGAGCGCTGGTGGGTGTGGACACTGGGACTGCTGCAGCATTCTGCTCAGTAGCCAGGGCTGCAGGGGCCAGCTCGCCTGCTGGCTGCACATGCTGAAGGGCCAAGGCAGGAAGGGAGGGCTGTGGGGGCACTCCAGCACTCCAGGGACTGGGAAAAAACCTGACAGTGACAGCAGGAGCTGGCAAAAGCCATCACAATTTGCTAGTGCCAGTGGCAGCACTCTCCCAGCAAGCTGCCTTTGCCATGAGGTCCTGTGACTGCAAGAGTACAGACAGTCCCAAGAGAGCTGTGGCAGATTTGGTGAGGTCCAGGGCGTCTCCTAGGGTACCCACAAGGTCCCAGTTGTTCTAGTACTGAGACGACACAGGGAGAGGATGCTGTCAGCACTGCTGGCAAGGGGGTGGAGGGGCTCAGTCACACCGAGCTGGGCCCTGGCACAGCCCAGCCACAAGGTCCCCAGGAAGGGGTTTCCATACCTGGCCGACACCGGTTGCAGCACCTGCCCTTGTACTCATACTGCTTATCAGAGCACGTTAAGGCATCACCAGGCTCCCAGCACTGCAAGAAACAGGACCTGTGAATTCATACCCAGCACTCCCACACTGCCACACTTCCACAGGCACTGTGCGTGTTAACCTGCACCCCGAGGTGAGGGTTTCCTCACACCACTCTTCCTACGCCTGCACTAACCACAGACCACAGCAGCCACCCACTGCCTGATGCCATCAGTGCTCTCTTTGAAGTGGGGTGGCAGCAATTCCGGTAGGATGTCACCACAGTTCCACAGATTTCCTACTAGACGGTGATTTGCACATAACCCTGTGCCCCTGCCAACAGTGCTGTGGTCCCAGGCTGAGGGAGCACCATTCACCCATCTTCCGTGCCCAGAGCACCGACAGCCCCTTCCCAAGGCTGATGCACCGCCCCTAAGGGACAGGAAAGCCCCAAGCAAGCGCATCATCCATGCAAAGCCTGCCAGGGCCTGGCCTTGCTCCTCCTGGCAGGGGACTGCCCGGACAGGGAAGGGTGGAGAGGGAGCAGGGAATGAGTCCTTGGGCCTGCCGAGGTGCAGGAGGGCACCCGCAGCACGTCCCTCGCACAGAGCGAGCCCCTTGCTGCCCACCCCCAGTATCCCGGCAGCTCCTGGCGGACCCGCCTGAGCCTGGCCATCCTGGGGAGCGGGACTGGGGCTCCAGCAGAGTCGCGGTGCGAGAGGGCTGCAGGCGAGGGAGGGCCGGGCCGAGGGTGCCATGGGCGAGGACCCAGCACGACTGGGCAGTGCCGACCCCCGTGAGTCCCTCGAGCATCCCCACCTCAGGGAGGCAGCGATGGGGCCGCGGGGCTCGGCGGAGGCAGAGCGGGGATGCCCGAGCCCGATTGGCGCCGTCCCCGCCCGCACGGAGCCGGAGGGGAAGTGAAAGGGGCGCAGGCAGCCGGTTCCAGCGCCCCCGCCCGACTGGGGGTCCCAACCGAGGGCCCCGGGGCTCGCCGCTGCCGGTCCCTGCCCGAGGGGATCCCCGGGCCGGCGTTGGGCTGGGCTGGGCTGGGCTGCCGGGCCCGCGCCCTCGGGGCAAAGCGAAAGCGCGTGGGAAGGAGGACCTGGAGAGGAGCCCGGCCAGCCCATCCCGCTCCTCCGCCCGGCAGGCCGGACCGACGGACCCGACCCGGCCCGGCAGCGCTGCCGTGTCCCGCCGCCGCCGCCCTCGCACGGCCCCGGGACTGTCCGGGGAGCGGCCGCGCCGAGGGGACGGGCCGGAGAGGCCAGACCGGACCCCTTCCCGGAAAGCCCGGCGGGAGGGAGGGAGGGAGCGCCCAGCCACTGCCCCTGTCCCGATCCCTGTCCCGATCCCTGCCCCAATCCCGATCCCCCCGTCGCGGCCACACTCACGCCCAGCAGCGCCGCGGAGAGCAGCCCCAGCAGCCCCAGCCGGTTCATGGCGCTGAGCCCCGGCCGCCGCCGCCGCCCTAAGAACGCCCGGGTCCGTTCCCGCCCAGGAAGGGGCGTTGGGCCGCCCGCCCTGGGGCTTCCCCGCCGTCCCCCCGAGGCCGGGACAGCTCTCCCCGCCCGCCCCCACGAGCGCCGCGCTGCCCACCCGGCCCGCGGGCAGGGGCAGTGCCGATCGGGACCCCCGGCCCGGGGTCACGGGCAGGAGTAGGGGCAGGGGTCAGCCGAGGTCCGCGGGGAGGGGAGCGCCTGTGCAGCCCCCCCTCCCCGGCAGGAGCTCCAGGTTTCACTTCTTTTTTCCCGACAGCAGCTCAGAGCTGCAGCTCTTACGAGCACCTCAGAGCTGTGGCCTGGAGAATCCCCGTGGCTATGAATCTGGAGGGCCCCCACAGCTGTGACCTTGGAGAGCCCCAGTGGCTGGGACCATGAAGAACCTCTGTGGCTGCAACACTGGAGAGCCCCCACAACCACCACAAGCCCCACACACGTCAGCCCTGAAAGGGGAAGGGGTGACAGCACCAGGGCCTGGCTGTGCCTCCGTCTAAGTTCCCCAGAAGGGTTGCCAGCAGGCCCCAGGGAACTTCCAGCTTCCCTGCCCATTCTGGAAATGTTTCCTGGACTCCCCTTTCCATCGTGGTGGCCGGGCAGCGAGTGGCAGCTCCTCAGCATTCCTTGGTGCCTCGGTCACACGGGGCACTGCCGCCCTGTCCCCACAGCCACACTGTGCCCCCTCTGTCGTGGTGCCTGAGAGGACACACCACAGCTGCCACTTCCCTGGTCTCCCGGGCTGGTGGCCATGCGTGGCCATCGCCAGGTCACAGCTGCTCCTGGGGAAATTGGGAACCAACCGCATGCTCTGGATTCCCCAACCCGATGTCACTCCCCAGCCTGATGTCACTTCCCAGAACTGACTCGCTTAGGAGCACAAAGGGTCCCAGGGGGAGTCTCAAGGGCAGAGGGAGGTGGCAGTGGCGGAGAGGGGATTTCTGGGCCCGACTCCCCTGGACCCGGCCTGGGAAGTCCCCACAGCCCCAGGCACTGGCTGTGCAGGGTCTCCTGTGGCCCCGGGCTGTGAGTGCCCCTTGCTCCTGGTCCTGGGTGGCAGCAGGACCTGTTGCTCCCAGGCGGCAGGAGCTGCTCCAAGGGGAGCCCCTATGGGAGCCCCTGGTGCTGGTGCTCGCACTGCAGGGCAGAGCAGCGTCGGTGCTGCTGCTCAGATGGCCCTGGGGCTGGGGGTGCAGCACAGAGACCCTGACCCCTGAGCAGTCTTAGCTCCAGTCCCCATCTGATCTCAAACCCGACCCCGGTCCCGGTCTGATCCCAATCCCAGTCTGATCCGAATTCCGGTCTGCTCCCAGTCCCACTCCCGGTCTGATCCCAGTCCCGGTCTGATCCCAATCCCGGTCTGATCCCACTCCCGATCTGATCCCAATCCCGGTCTGATCCCACTCCCGGTCTGATCCCAATCCCGGTCTGATCCCAATCCCAGTCTGATCCCAATCCCGGTCTGATCCCAATCCCGGTCTATCCCGGTCGCGGTCCCGTCGCCTCCCCCGCGCGAGGTCCAGTAGCGCCACCCAGCGGCCGCACCCTCCCGTCCTCCTCGGGACTACAACTCCCGGCGTGCCTTGCGGGGCGGCCCGCGGTGCATGCCAGGATCCAACCCCTTGCCTCGGTAGACATGGCTGGCGGCCCGTCGCCGCGCCGTGCCGTAAAGCGTCGCGTGTCGCCATAGCGATCGCGCTCTCTCCTCAATCGCTTTGCGACGGCGCCGTGCGGCAGCGGCGGGTGGCGCCTTTGTCCTGGCGGCAGCGGCGGCCTGAGGGGGCTCCGGGACCGGGCCGGCAGCGGCGGTGAGTCTGCGGGGCCGCGGCCGCGCTGCGCCGACCGCCCGGCCGAGCGGAGCGCGGCAGCGAGCCCCAGGGGCGGCCCGGTCCCTTCCGGCCGCCGGCTGGGGCCGGGCCGGGCGCGCCTCGCGGCCTGCGGGCGGGCCGCGCCTCCGCCGCGTGTCCGGGCGGTGCGGAACCGCCGGGGCTCGGGGCGGGCCGTGAGCGGCGCTGGCAGCGCCCGGGCCCTGGCGGACTTGCGGGGGCCGCGGGGAGAGCGGCCCGTAGGAGCGGCGGCCCGTCCCCGCCGCCCCGGGAGCTGCGGGGAGCCCGCGGCGTCGGGGCGGGAGGAAGGCGGAGGCGCTCCCCGGGTTACCGTGTGCGGAGGGCGGGGCGGGCGGGTGGGTCGGCCCCGAGGGGAGCCCCCCGCTCCTCGGCACCACTGCCTTCTGCCCTCGGTGCCAGCCGGGCCCGCGGACTTCTCGCGGAGTTGTGTCGTGTTTCGCTTGTGGCAAATTAGCTCCAATGCACCACTCCGGCAGAGTCTTGCTTCCCGAAGCTGTAGCGCTACTAATAAACAACTTTGGGTTTAAGTTTAAGGTTTTTAGAGATGTGGCTTTAATTAACTTCCAGAGGATTTGTTGGCGCAGGAGGTGCCGTGGGCTGTCCTGTCATAGTTACTCCGGGGGGAATTGGCACCTTTAAGCTACTCTGGTGCCTCTCTGGCTGCATCCATACAGAAAGATTTAATGTAGGAATTAGTTGTTCACCTGGTGTAGCGTGGCTAGAGCTGAGACAACAACATTCGTTTATTCTGGTCTTATGATCACTAAATGGCCCTTAACTATGTGATCAACTGCGTGGGAAATGGTCAGAGCCGGGAAATGCTCTTAGATGGAAGTTCTGGAGTAACTCAACTCATCTGAGTGTTGGGATTGAAGTGGGAAAAAGGCTCCCTGTTTTTCTTCACGTGGAAAGCTCTTGCACCTTGTTCCTCAGCCACCCCCACATCCCCGCCCTTGAGGAAAAGAAAAGGGAGTTTCTTACAGCTTTTTATGTTGCAAGTGAGGTGTCCCAGCAGCAGCTGGGGGCCTGTTTGACACCTGTTTGCTGTGTGTGTCTGTGGCATCCCCGAGACCACCCGCACAGATGTGGCCCCAGCAGGTGTTTGCAGGGGCTCTGTGTCCCCATCCCTGTCCCTGGTGGTGCTCAGAGCTGGATAAGGAATCCTGCTCCTCATGGGAACTTGGGCCAGATGGGTCCTTCCATGTTTTATTGCCACTTTGTCATTTTGGGGGAATTTTGAAAACTTCTTTCCCCTCAGCTAATGAGAACTTGAGCTGCAGTAGTGGAATAGAAATCCAGTGCTTCCATGCAGAAAAACGTGATGAGATTTGGCCCTTCTGTTGGGGAAGGTAAAATTCTATATATGCATGTGTGTGTGGACAAACTTGCAGGACGATTGGGGCAAAAGTGATGGAGAGAATGAATTTTGTTGAATTTTGGTTTCGGTGTTGGGTTTTTTTCCTCCTCCCTGTTCTGGCAGTTCATTTTAAGAGGTTTATTAGGCAGGGAGCCGTTCTCTGCCTCCCATTTCTGCAGAGTTTCCCAAAAAATGGGAAGAGTGATACAAATGTGAAATTGATTGATCTTTAAAGAATAAATAAATAATTTTATGTCTCAAATCTGGAGTAGATGTATTTTTCATGCCAGTTAAGTGTTGTAAAAGTATTTATATGAAGCTGGGTTTGTGTTTTTGGACATTTGGCTTGTTTTATTTAGAGATAACTTTTAAATTGTATCCTCTAGGTTGCTGCTAGGGATTGTGCTGGTTGTAGGCACCACATGATTAATAGGAGAAGTTTTTGTTGATACACTCAATGTCATCAGCTTTCTCTTTCCAGGCTTCTTGCATGCTGCAAGCAGAAAATCCCATCCTGCATTCCTCTAGGTGAATGTTTAGGAAGTAGGACAACTTTATTAAATAGTTTTCAAACTTTCGAGTTCATCTTGAAAGTTCCAGGGTTATCCATTTCTTTCAGCTTTATCTGGTGGTGAATTTTGAACCAGAAAGTCTGAATTGTGGGGGTGGTGTTTCTTATTAGCTTGGTAGTGTTTGTTATGTTATTTTTGTTTGTTGTTTTTTTTGTTTTGTTTTGTAATTGTTTGAGTGAGTTTGTGCAGTGAATGTTGCTGACTGCTCCAGCTGTGTGCAGTGGTGTGGGCTAAGGGAATGTGCTTTTGCTGCATGGGGGAGGTGAGGAAGGGTGCAGCATTTACCTGGGGGTGGTTAAATTCCCAGCTGTGGACCCGCCTGCTGTGGGAGCTGACATCTCCATGGGGACAGGGATTTGCTGTCTGACGGGTATGGGTGAGAAGCTTTGCTTTCTGGAGTTGGAAAGCTGAGATATCACATTTAGTGAAGTGATCCAGGTGTGGTCTCTCAGGAGCGTTTCAGCAGTACTTCCTGATGCCTCATTCCAAGCCTTATTGGAATATTTGGGTGCTGTTATGCAATGTTGCAATGAGTGTTTCCTTTCCGCTTATTAAAATATTGCATAAATTTCAACGCTTCTTGCCAGTGGATTGAAGAACTAGATGTGACAACAATGGGTGTATTGAAAAGCTTAAAGTTAAGGCTTTTTAGTGGAAAATTAGTGCTATTTGTATCTTAGGTTGGAGTTAAACCATTAAAACCTATCTGCAAAATAATTAGGTTTG
The DNA here is from genome assembly GCF_001604755.1 of Lepidothrix coronata. NCBI lineage: Eukaryota > Metazoa > Chordata > Aves > Passeriformes > Pipridae > Lepidothrix > Lepidothrix coronata. The sequence goes on from NW_016690279.1 coordinate 3,402,481, forward strand.
CTACCTTTCGGTATTACAGAAAAGCTCAACCAAAATGCTGCAGTGAACGTTTTTGCCTGACCTCTGTGTCCCTCATATTAAGATTTCTCTGGAGTGAAGTTTGCGTCAAGCAGACCCAGTTGGCTTCTAGTCTGCAAAGCTGTTAAGTTTAATCTTGTTCCAGTTTAATTTTAATGTCATGGATTGAAATTATATGCATGGCCATTTTTCTTTTTTGCGAAGAGTTGGATTTGGAACGAAAGCAAAATGGCTCGAGGACGCAAGAGCAATAGCATCAAACAGAGCGACTTCACTAACAGCACCAATCCTCAGGATTTAGAGAGAAGACTTTTTGTCGGCAATTTGCCCACAGACCACATGACTCGTGAAGAAATGGAAGAGATATTTTCAAAATATGGCAAAATCAGGGGTTAGTATATTATCTTATGGCTTTTCGTGGCAGGGATTTCAGTGAGAAATATCGCTTCATGCTTGTCAAATGCTATTTGATGGTGATGAGAGGAGTGACTAATGTTGTTCCTAAAAAGTGACCTTTTAATGATAATTTTCTCTGGAAGAGTGATTCCTTCAGTACAGCTCAAATGTAATGCAAATATATCAGCTGTGGTTTAGCTCTTGGGGTCACGGTGTGATGCTACAATGCTCTTTCAAGTGACTTCTTAGCCTCTCAAGTCAAATCCTGGTCACTTCATGGGCTGTATTTTGGTCACTGCCTTGTCAGAAGGGAGTTGATCAGAGCCTTTGAGCTCTGCATTTTGGTCCTGGTGGATTTGATTTTTCCCAGGAAGTGGGTAGAGCCCCTGTGGGAGTTCAGCTGGTGGGGTTAGGTGTGGGTCGGCACTGTGGCGTGGTTGTAACTGGTCTTGCCCTGCTGTTAACTCTTGCAGCCCTCAGCATGTACCATGGCTATGGGTTCGTGCAGTATGACCGTCTAGAAGATGTCCAGGCCGCTCTGGACGGTGAGAAGGGTCGCCTTTATAAAGGGTATAGATTAGGTAAGGAAAACTGCTCCGCGCTCTCCTGACCCCAGCATGCGTTCGGGAGAAAGAAAGAGTGCTCTGGTTTTAAAGCTCCTTGAAACTTGCCCGGCCTTGGTCTCAAATCACTTTTGCTCAGTGTGGATTTGCCTCCTGAGTTCCCACTCTGTGCTTTACTTGCAGTGTGGCTCACCTTGCTGCCCGGGTCTTACTCTGAATTTTTACATGTTAGCGTTTGGGAAGCTCTCTTACCCTGTGTAAGAAACTGTGCAACAAGTAAGCCCTGGAAAGCGATCCTTGAAACCGCCAGCACGGTTTAATAACATTTGTAAACCAAAACTGGGCTTCGTCTTGACATGCTCAGAGAAATTGGTCACAGCACTTAGCGGCTGGTTGGATAAGTAACCTTAACTCAGATTTTTGCCCATGTGGAACCAGCCCGTTAAGCAGTGCTATAAATACTGAGTACTTTAAAAAGGACATTTTCATAAAGATGAAGATAATTCTGCTAAATGTGCTGGGAGCAGACTTAAATGGAAATGAAAGGTTAGAAATCCACGAGTAATCTTCTAAATGGAAGGAAAAAAATTACTTTGAAGTAAGCCTGTGCTAATTTGAAGAAAAACAGTTTGACTTAGAAAAGAATGAAAGGAGCAATAAATAGTATCCTGTGGGAAGGTGTGTGTACAGTAAAAAATAGGAGCCTGGAGATGGAAATGGAGGCAAATAGATGAGGAGGGTAGAAGGATACAAGAAGAATTGATGTCCAGCATTGTCCAAGTGTAGTGGCTGTTTTAGAAACTAGGAGGTAACTGACTGGAAATGATAAAATTTCTTACTGGAGAGGACCAGTTAATGTCTCTGCTCTCTGTTTTTTAAGAGGCAGAAGGTGTGTTTAATATAATTTCCATTTCAGTGGCAAAACAAAAAAAGGTAAAACAGCAGATACCAAAACTAGACCTCTCAGAAGAATTAACATTTGTGAGGCTCAGTGAAATGCAGAGCTGCCTAGGCTGTTACTGGTGTTTTTCCACAAGCCTGGGAGAACTAGGGAGTTTCCAAGGAGCGAGGAGAGTGCTGCAGGTGAGCCAATAGGCAGCGTAAATGGGATGAGCCTGGCATCAGCGCCTGGAAACAGAGGGATTCTTTCACCTGACACTAGTGAGAAGGGAACTGATTAGTGCCAATCAAAATAAATCCTGTCGAACTTACTCTTATGGTGCTGGAAGTAGCAGATGTACAGATTGCTGTAAGGGGTTTGATTTGATAAGAAACTAGAACAATTAAAACCAACAGAGTTAAATGGGTCTCACATGAATGTCAGTGTAACACAGATGGAATATCTCAGTGCTTTGAGTCATGGTCTGGAAAAACTGATTCCTGGCCATACAGTGCTTTTATAGGTGACTTGGAGAGAAAATAATGTTTTACAAAGAGAATGAGATAATGAGGATTGAGTCACTGATGGTGAAAGGACCTGGACTTCTTAAGCTGGATGCAGACAGGCCTGAGCTTTCAGTGAACCTGGAAGAGAGGGTCTGTGCCCGGCCAGTGCTTTGGACATCCTTGGCCCTACAGAACACAGGTGTGCGAGTAGGGAGGTTTTGGTATCCGTGGGGTTTTGCTGCTGGAATATCGTGTTCAGTTCTGCTTTGCCTGGTTCAAAAAAGGATAATGCTAAATTGGAGAAGCCCTGGTAAAACCTGAGAGAGAGGTTTAGAGTTAAAGAACAAAACTAGCAAAAGCCTCAAGAGGGAAAGGAGTGATGTGATCTGTGTGTTACAGGCAGACCTGGAGATCAGGGAGTTTTAATCTGGTAGGCATAGGTGTGACAATTCCTTAAATGGGAATAAATAGTTTTCTTTAACAGCAGAGTAATTGGCTTCTGGAGTAACTTATTGGAGCTGTGGTGGTTTCTGTGCTCTGAAGACTTTTAAATTGGAATTGCATGTTTTGCTAAAAGATAAGCCCTAGTTCAGTGCCACTGCTGCACTTGAGAGAGGAATGTGATTCCAGAAACTCCTGTCACCTGTGTTTGTTCAGAAGGTTACACTGTGTGATTACAGTGGCCTTGTCATCTCAAAATCCTACAGCATAGAAGACTTTTTGTTTGGGGTTTTTTTCCTGAAGTTTTATCAGTGTTCAAATACTTGACTTGTAAATGCTATTTGCATTAAATAAAGTGTTATTAAATCTGTTCATTTTGCACAAGAGATGGATCCCTGTCAAAGGTGGTTTTCTTCTAGTTAAGTATTTTTGTGCAGAATTAAATACTTTTTTTAATTTGAAATAAATGTATTGGGTGTAAAAATCATAATAGGTTTCTGCAATGGCATCTTAAAACAGAAAATAAAAATAATCTTAAACCAAAGAAAGCAGCTAGTGTCTTGCTTAAAGTTAACACTTGACTTTAAGGGGAAAAAAATTACCAACTAAATAATAAATGCAAGGAGAACAGTTACTTCAGCTATGCAGACTGAGTATTAAATATAATTGCTAATAACTCAACAAGGTAAAAGGTTTGGGGAGAGTTTAACTCCAGTGTAGCATCATACAGGTATTTCCACAAATGCACAGAAGTATTTTCCTGTCTTTAGTGACTAAAACTATGTAGAGAGTAAATGTCCTCCACGTGTAGTTTGTGACAGTAGAAGCTGCAGCTGTGTTTGTTCCTGGAGAGATACTTTGGGGTCCTGTGAATGTTGTTATGCTGCAGTTGTAGTTAATGTTCAGATTGTTCTCGCTTTTCTCCCCCCACAGAAAGGGAACATGCTGCTGCTTCATTGACAACAAGAGCAAAAATTAGACCTGATCCCTTAATTCCAATTTTAGTCTTGAAAATAATAAAGGATAGTTTGGGAAGTTACAGAATATATTAAGACTGACTCTGCCTAAAGACACTGTCGTATGTTTATTCTCTTGCAAGGGCTTTGAAAGTAGTTAATGCAAATAACTCATCAGAAATGTTAATTGTTGATAGATTCTGAGGGAGCAGATAGGGCCTAGGTTTGGTTTGTTCTTCTCCTTAAAAGGCTCTCAGTAAAATGTCCAAAGTCACTTCTATTTGCTCTTGCCCCACTCCAGTGCATTCTTTCATCTCCAGTCAGCTGTCATGGGAGACTTTGTTTCTTAACTGTAGAACAGTGTGGGTCCCTGCCAGTTCTGGGCAACTTCACTTTTGCTGGTTGAAAACAAGACTCTGTTTCTTCAGCTCTCTTATTTCTTTGTGTTTCACTTCATGGAGTTTTTCATGGAGATGTACAGAAGCCAACCAGTTTTCAAATTTCCCGTCCGTTGCCTCAGTTTGCATCCTGTTAACAGTGGTGTTTTGAGTGCACCATGTTGACTTCATAAGGAGCTTGTGCTCCAGGCTCCTGGATCCCATTTCTTGGTGGTGGGGGCTGTGCACCTTAACTGCAGCAGTCCCTTGGAAGGCAGTTGCAAGTGCCACTTGAGAACCCTTGGATTATTTCTGACAAGGGTAGCGGCATGCTCCGTTGAACAGGACTGGCTGTGAACTTAAGACTGTGCTGGCCATCATACCTTTCTTGGAGGTTTTCAGACTCTGCTTTTTCTCCTAGAGTCCATGAGTTGCTTTCTGCTCGCTCATAGACTGCAGAAGAAAGAGGTTCTCTTATGGAATGAAGAGTCTGGATGTAGGCCTGAACATGCAGGGTTAAAACTTCACCCAAAGCTGTCCACCCTATTTTGAAGTCAGAGAAATCCATGAAATTTTCATTATGTTGTACTATCTAAACTTAATAAAAAATTGTCAAAGTGACAATGTCTCTCTGCTGAATGGATTTTCTTGCACCATCTGGATGTTGTTGAGCTTAAGTTGCTTTCATTTGAATTGTGCTGATGATCTTTTTTTTTGTTTCATAGCATTGAACAGATGGGTTGATTATTCTTTACAGATATTAATAAAGCAGTGGAAAGAAGAAATATGAATAAGGCTTCATCAAGGTCCAGTCCGACACGAAGGTAAAGTACCTGGAAGCAGTGAGTTATACTAGGAATTCAGGCCTCCAGGGCATGAGCCCATCGGCCTGTGCTAAATGTCTGTGTCTCTTCCCTACCGCCACCTCCCCACTCCAACAGCGATGCTCCGGTGAGACAGTCGGGACGTGGCTGCTCCACCTCTGGGAGCCCTTCTGGCTCTGACACCTCGAGGGGCACGAGGGAAACCTCGTGTCTACTGCTGTTACTGCAGCCAAGTGTTAGGTTTTGCAGCACAGGCTGTAAGAGCCTTGTGAGGAAGAGTACCCTTGATGTTTGCTCCTGCCTCCAGCATCGGAGAAGCCGAGGCATAGCTAAAGAATGCCAAGGGGTTGCAGCACAGCACCGGGAACACTGCAGAGGACTTTGGGGTCTTGCCTCTTCTGATGGTGAAAGCTACCAGTGTGAGAATGAGACTGGAAAAGAGCACTTGAATGAAGCACAAGACAGAGCAAAATGTCTCTTGCATGGTCCTGCCTGCACCTGCGCTCGTGTTGTCTGTGCCTGGAGCCCCCAGAGTGTGGTACTGACATGTACCCTCCAGCTTCTGGTTCACCACTTCTCAATGGGCACAGTGTGACTTCCCTCTGTGTGGGAAGTCACAGGCAAGGGGAGAAGACATGGATGGACCTGCCACAGGAAGATTACTTCAGTTTCCTTTCCACAGCATTACTAGGGAGCACACAAAGACATGCTGGTGGTGTAGTTTGGTATAAGGCAAACTGTGCCTGTACTGTAAAGTTTTCCACACAAAGGATTGGTTCTTGTTGAACTTGAAGGTAATCAAGCTCCCACGTGTCTGGTGTTCTTCACTAACTTGACCAGTTAAATTACCAAAAATGGGAAAAAAGTGCAACTAGCAGGACGTTTACACCAAAAAAAAGCCCAGAGAATGAGTAGCTTCAATTCTTGGCACCATTTATGTTTTTTATGTGTTGCACTTACCCCGCACAGGGCCAGATGTGCCTGCAGAGACCAGTGGGTGGGTGTCAGGCCCAGGAAATGCTTTGGGCACACAGCTCTTGTTCTGTGGGTTCCCGTGACGATGCAGCAAACTTTGGGCCAAGCAGAGTCAGGTGTGCTCCGTGCTGGTGTGAAGACCTTGGGAGTACGTGAGCAGCAGGCGCTGATGGCATGTCTTTGGCCTCCGTGCCACTGATGGCGTCGTGCAGCACTGCAGGGGTGAGGGGCAGGCACCCATGCCAAGAGCACTGGTCCTTGGACCATGCTGCAGAGGGACAAGCAGCAGGCACTGATGCCATGGGCATCGGAACCTGTGACACCCTGCCTGTGTGAGGTGCCCATGTCATGGCCCTAAGGAGCACTGAAGGTGCGTGAGCCACGCTGCTGTGGGCACCAGGCTGTGAACTGAACTGCCACGGCTGCCGAAGGCTTTGGTGCCACTTGACAGGCACTGGATTCCAGCTGGCACTGCAGACACTGTGGTCATCCCATGTGGTTAGCACCAGGTCCCACACAGCACCGTGGGCATGGGAGGCGATGAGCTCTCAGTCATCAAGTCCTGGGCGTGGCTGTGGGCGATGGACTCTGGCCCACGCCATGGCCTGGGATCAAGCCGGGCTGCAGAGCCCTGCGCTGCCGGGCCAGCAGTGCCGTGTCCCGAACAGGTGTGGGTAGTGGTACCAGCACTGCAGGAGTCGGACCATGGAGACTGAGGTGTGGAAGTGGAAGGAGCTGTGCCTTTGTGCTGCCACCTCCGTGGAGCTGGGCAGCCACGCGGGCTCGAGAGCCGAGGGGACCTGTGCCACGTCTCTACTTCTGTCGCAGTTGTGTGTTGTTCATTCCGGATCTTTTTGTCTCTGCAGATAATGAATGTGGCCTGTTCTGGTCACCCCCACTCCAGCAGAATAAATGTCATATGCCAAACAATTCCCCTGCATCTGGCTGTTTTGCTAAATGGTCTCACAGCTACCGAAAGATCAGCCACTCGACCTCCATTAGAGCAAGTCAGAAGTTTCCCCTGAGCTTCTGCCATTGTTCACTGTAGGTCTGGGGGGAAGGGGGCCATGACTCTTACGAGATGTGGTTTCAATGCAGATCACAAACAAAAAGCACATTGCCTGTCCAAGAGGCTTAGGGAGTTTGCACTTGTTTATCTGCAAATAGCGTGTCTCTTACAGGAGGAGGCTGTTTATGCTCTTGGTGGCAACTCTAGTTTGTCCCAAAATCTGGCTTGTATCTGACACACAGAGAATGCCAGCACTCCTGTGTGTCCCCAAGCACAACTGAGTGTCCAGCACCAAAATCCATGCACAGACTCTGCTCCTCCATCTTGTCCGCTCTGCCTGACCCTGAACTTGGGCACATCCGACTCGCTGTTCTCTCCAGGTGACCACTACATGACTGCACTGCAGTGGGCGCAGACTTACGTTCTGCTTGTCTTTCATGAACTAGATTAGGCTGGTTGAGAACTGTAAAAGTCTTGTCAAGTTCGGGAAATAAAAAGATTCAAAAAGCTGGTTTTTTTCCTGATGGTTGTCAGTATTTTGGGGGAAGAATATTCCAAACGCATCAAGCGCAGTAGTTTCTCTGCAAGTTTTTTTTGTTTGGCTTTGACTACAGTGAAGTTATGTTTTTTTCTGGAAAACAGAGTACAACTTGGAAAAAACACTACTGTTTTGGGGAAAGATGAAGACTGGAACATTATTCTTCCTTGCCTGTGAAGATAAAGTCTGAATGAGCTGGATCATTCAGATCCAACAGAGAAGCCTGTTGCAGCTGCTGAAGATGCAGTGCTGGTTGGGTTTAGTACCCTCTTAACATGTGACATCATAAACATAAGACTGGTTCTCTACAGAAATATCCCTCAAATCCAGGACACGGCAATAGCTGTTATTGCTTTCTGTCAGCAGCACAAATGCAGCCACAACATGGACCCTGCAGTGTCTTTGGTCACAAGCTGCTCCTTTTTTAATCACACGCCAGTAACATTGTGTCAGGTGTTCTGCTGTCACTGACCAGTGAATTTAATGGATCCCTTGAACGCTCCTGGCTATCACATATTTGTAGGGAGTGGCCTACATCACCTTAAATTCTCTCAGAGAATTTGCAAAACATGTTTGATGGATGATCTGTGGCTGACGTTGGAGGACAGAAGCCTTGAAATGGTCATTTCTGAAGTGCCTGTTCACTTCTTCCGCAGGTGCTCTACACTTTTAGTGATGCTCCATTAAAGAGCTCTCTGGGTCTTGTTTGAATGAACATTAGAATTAAGAACCTTCTCCAGACTTCTTCAAAAATATGATTTTTGGGCAATTTTTGCTGTTGTGGGATAGGAGGGAGGATTCAGCTGCTGAGAGAAGGGTCACTTTGGCACCTCAGGTAAGAGATCTAGGGGTAACCATACCGGTGTCGTTTGCAGGCTAACGGAATTTCCCCGGTGTTTTCCTCAGAGAGCCATATGCCTACGGGGATGGCCGAGATGGCAGACGCGACCGCTCCCCTCTTCGGGGGAGCCCACGGAGGGACCCCAGAGATGGCAGGGATGGCAGGAACGGGCGAGATGCCAGAGACGCTCGAGACATTCGAGCCAGAGACATGCGTGACGCCAGAGACCACAGGGACCCACGGGACCTGCGAGACCCACGGGATATCAGGGATCCAAGGGACCTGCGGGACCCGCGTGATGTTAGAGATCTTCGTGACCCACGGGAGCCGCTGTATGACCGATACAGGGATCCGCGGGATATGAGAAATGCACGAGATGTGAGGGATCCACGGGATATGAGAGACCCTCGAGACCCCATGTACAGGTAAACTCGGCCGGATCGTGTTTGCCAGTTCATTTTTATGGCGTTTCTGCCGCGCTGGCTGTGCTGGTTTAGGTGGTATCAGGTGTTTAAGGAAATCACCCTGGCTGGGGAGAGTCATGCTGTGGGGAGTGGGTGGGTACCTCAGATATTAAACTTGGGGAGGGTCTGTGTGGGATGCACTGGCCGAAGTCACTGCCTGAGACTGTGCTGGAGCACGGAACCCTTTGCTGTTTCTGTGAACGTTGCAGACGAGATGAATCTTACGACCGTTACCTGCGCCTTGAGGACTATTACCGGCGCAAGGACGACTCTTACTACGACCGCTACAAGGACCATTTCGATAGAGCTCCAGTGAGTTCAGAGGGTGAGTACCTGGAACGCTTGAATGGGAGGGTGCAGGGGTGCCGCAGTGCCGACCCCGTGGTGTTCTGTGCCCCTCTGAGCAGGTCTAAAGGGCATCACTTGTTCTGTCCCTGCGGCTCGTTTCAGACCGCCTGAAGCGCGAGGAGCGGCGCCGGGAGGAGCTGTACCGTCAGTACTATGAGGAAATCAAGAGGCGTTTCGATGCAGAGAGACCTGTGGATTGTTCTGTGATAGTGGTGAATAAACAGACAAAGTAAGAAAATAGTTACAAACGGTTCTATTATTGCATGGTAGAGGAGAATGGATGTAAACTTAGTCCTGCCTTGAGGCTCTTTGTCTTATGGGTTGCTCTTGAGAAATGTGGTTTTAGAGTCCTCAGAAAGCTATAGCTCCTTGTTGCTCTTCTGGGAATATGTGTTGATGAGATGTGGAAATGTATCTTGTGATTGCATTTATTTCCCCATTGTTACCTATCTCTGTACCTTCTCCTCATACTTTTCTACCTACTCTTCATATCAGCCTGTCATGACAGGCTGAGTTCTGTAGGTTGGCTGCTCTGCTCTGTACCCCTTGGACGTCTGCAGGCATAAATTTCCTCCCTTAATGAGTTCAGTTTAAACACGTTTGTGTGAACAAATTTATAATAGCGTAAATCCCTTTGCAAACACTCTCTCTCAGCTAAGCCAAGGCTTGATTTGTAATTTATTTCAGTTAAACTGAAATGACTGATTCAGATCAGAATAAGGGCTTTTCTATTACTGTAATGGGATTGCTTTAGTACTGTCCTGATAAACATAATGAAGTTGGGCAAGTCATCAGAAAAGCGAATCTGAGATGGTGGAGAGGGTGAATGTGCCAAGGTTTCTGTTTCTGTGTGTGACTGACGTGTTAAACTGCTGGCTTTGCTTTGTGACAGGGAGTACGCCGAGTCAGTGGGGCGGAAGGTGCGGGATCTGGGCATGGTAGTGGACCTGATCTTCCTCAACACAGAGATGTCACTGACACAAGCCCTGGATGATGTGAGCAGAGGAGGGTCTCCTTTTGCCATTGTCATCACCCAGCAGCATCAAGTTCACCGCTCTTGCACTGTTAACATCATGTTTGGCACCCCACAAGGTACTGAGGTCTCAGTAGGCTGGGAACTGTGTGGTCACTCTGAACCTTTCTTTCAGGCAGAACCACACAGGACAAAGGTCATCCTTGCTGTCACATAAGTAGTTATTAATGAGTTGACACAGTGTCATAAACGTGAATATCATTATTTACAAGCTCCCATAACACTCTGTTTGCCCTTTGTCAAAAGGACTGTCTAATTCCTGCCAAGAGGGAATCTCTGATGTGTTTTTGGCTTCTAACACTGCCAGCTTTCCTGTCTCAGGAAAAGTCATGGACCCCAGTGCTAGAAATGGCTGCACTGCCCTGGGAGATCTCTGAGTAATACCAGCCCAACCTTAGTCTATCACTTGTTGCTTTCAAAGAGAGCCTGTTTGGAATGTGACAAATTACAGTACACATTTCAAATGTGTTTTAATAAAGATTTGGTCAAGGTAGAGATCTGATGATGAAACTGGGAGGAGTTATAAAAAGATAGAACTACAAAGTGTTTGGGTATATGTGCTCTACTTTTAGAGCCATTACACTTGTCACATCACTTTCCATTTCAGGGGGTGACTTGGTTGTTGCATGAGGGTGGGTGTAGGTATTAAAAATGCCTTATGAGAATGTGATCTGGGAAAGCAGCCTTTGCTCTGATCATAGGCCTGTTCATATGCTCTGTCTACACAGGTGACTGGTTTGACCGAAGTTGAGCTTTCAAAGGTTATTTCTCCCTTACTGTGTTCCCAAATAATGTTCTGTGAGTTCATCTGGGAGAGAAAATGTCTGAGTGCACAGTCAGTGATTGGTGTGTGCTCACTGACTGGAGAAGCCCAGTTTCTTTTAACATCAGATGCAGATGTGATAGGAGAGTTCCCTCATTTCCTGAAGGAACACAGCTCATGCACGCTGTCACTGGGCTTTCCGCTGCCCTTGGTTTTAACTCTTAACTCCTTTGGTTTAACACCTGTTAAACCTCTGGCGGGAGGCCAAAGCTTCTTTTCTGCACTGGATCTGCCGGTGTATCAGAGCTGGTGGGAACCCCAGTCATTAGCTCATCCACAGCTCATTGCAGAGATTAAATATGCTCACTTCAACTGCTCATGGCCACCTTTCCCTGCACGGTTGTTTCAGGGAACTCTTTCACAACCTGTGCAAAGCGTAATGTTAAAATGAACCCCAGTTTCCTGTTAGGTGGAAAAGGCTGGCAGGATTGGATGTTCTGCAGGTGTGAGAAGTGCCCTGCCCAGAGCTTTGGGCACTTTTTGGAAGGTGAAGACTCTTTTGATCTCCATGCTTAAATCTGTGTTCAGGGGAATGTTTGCCTGTGTGCTTTGGGAGGTTGAAATAATGACCTCAAAACACTGTTGGAATTGGCCGTTATTCATTTTGTCACAGAAGAACTTGATTGCTGCTCGTTGCCCCAGAGTGGTGAACGTGAGCAGCCATGTGACACTAAGCCAGTGCTGCTTCCTCCCCAGCTGCACCAGCACATGCGATGTTAAGGCGTTGGCAGTACAGAAACAAAAGTGTTCCCATGGCTGTCCTCCTCTGGGAAGCCTACAGCCTTCAAAGGGCAAGCTTTGGATCTGTCCAAGGGTTTAGCAGTAAAATGACTGGGACTGTCTCCTCTTGGAGTGCTGAGGATTTATGTGAGAGGTAGAGGGAGCTGCTTTCCCTTTTAACTGGTGAGAGGCAGGAAAGACATTTCTGGGATGACAGGATGTCTGCTTAGAGCTTTGGGCCTTGGAAGGAAAGGCTGGCCTTGCTGGGTGATAGCTGTGGGCCTTTTGTTGGCCTTGGAAATGTAACTGTTTCCGTGTGCCTGGGAAACTCCCAAGTCTGCACTGGCACTCCCTGGGCAGTGCCTGCTGCTGACTGTGCTGTGCTGGTGGTCAGGGGGGAACGGAACCTCCCTCAGTGTCACTTCAGGTCACTGTCACTCAGGAACGGCACCTCCCTCAGTGTCACTTCAGGTCACTCAGAGTGTTTCTTTCCTTGTGCAGAACACCGCAACATGCCCCAAGCTGATGCCATGGTGCTGGTGGCAAGGAATTACGAGCGCTACAAAACAGAGTCCCGGGAGAAGGAGCGGGAGGAGATCGCCCGGCAGGCTGCCAAGATGGCAGATGAAGCTGTTCTGCAGGAGCGGGAGCGCCCACCCCCCATGGAGGAGGGTGTCAGAGGAGGTCACCCTCCTGGGATCCAGGCTCTCTTGAACCTGCTGGCAGACAATCGCTACCTGACTGCTGAGGAGATAGATAAAGTCATTAATTACCTGAGGGACCGGAAGGAACGGTTACTGCGGGGCAGCTCTGAATCTCTGCAGGGTGAGTCTCTTGGCCCCAGGCAAGGTTTATCATGTGGTTTGTGGCCCACGGGGCTGGGACAGGAGAAGAGTCCTGGGACTGCAGAGGAGTCTGGGAGCATGATTTTACTGAGATGGACATGTCCTTGGGAGTCCTGAGACAATTTAGAGTTTTCATGTGGAAGACCTTTTACAGTGGATTCTCTTAGGGCACCCACGGGACTGCCATAACTGATTGGGTTGCTACACTCAGTTCTGCAGTGTGGTTTGGGTTCCCAGAGCTGTGCAGCTCCAGTCAGAGGGTGGGTGTTCACTGATGCTGTGTCTTTGGTATCAGTTTCACTAGTTTTCTTTAGATGCCCCTTCAAGGGCATTTGCAGAGGTTTAACCACCTTTCCTTCCTTTCCCAGCACCTATGTCAAGACAGTCTTTGGGGGCACCTTCAGGATCATCCCTGGGTAGTCAGTCCAGCCTTCCAAGCTCTCAGACTCATCAGGGTTCACAGCCTCTGGTCTCTACTCCTTCTGTTCCAGTATCCTCTTCTAATCCTCAGCAGGAGCTTCAAGCAAAAATCCTCAGTCTCTTCAACAGCGGGGCGGCAGCAGCAGCGGCCGCCGTGGCAAACAGCAGTCCCGCGGCCCCCGCGGGCTCTTCGGGCAGCACTCCCAACCAGAACTTTGCTAACCTGGCCGGCGGGCAGCCCCGGCCAGCACAGATGAGTGCTGGAAATCTAAACCAGGCTCAGCAGAGATTGCAGACTCCAAGCACGCAGCTTCCTGCTCTGCCAGGCCCTTCGAGAAACGCGGGTCCGAGACCTGGGGCTCCTCCACAACCTCAGCCGCTCTATGGTCAGCACCAAACCCGCCTCCCTGCGCCTGGCAGTGTGCCCGCTCAAAGGCCAGTGTCTTCTGGTATCAACTTTGACAACCCCAGTGTACAGAAAGCCTTGGACACCCTTATCCAGAGTGGTCCTGCGCTCTCCCACCTTGTGAGCCAAACTGTGGCCCAGGGGCGAGCAGGGTCCTCAGCCCAGCAGCCGATGGGTTCCTACCAGCGACACTATTAGAGCTGAGCTGTGAGGCCTGTTCCCCTTCCCTTTGCCATTCCATACTTATAGCTGTTTAAGGAGTCTCCCATCCTTGACCCGGGACAGATGCCCTGGACGTGCATGTCCTCTCCACTCTGGTGAGAGCGTACCCCCCACAGCATTGCTGCCGATGGTTGCTGGTGCTGCCCTCCTTCTCCTTGATCTGGTTAGCAGTGTTTGGAGCAGAATGCTTCGTTTTCTCTGCAGCACAATGTTGGATCATTGGTTGTATTGTCCCATCCCAGTATGCCGCAGTATCAGTCCTGCTGCATTTTCCTCACTCCCAGCACCTGGTGCACCTTCCCACTGAGCTGCAGTCTGGGCTCACTGAATGGTCTCAGTATAGTTTTGGGTCAGTGGTTTTGAGGAATTAAGGGACTGAACACAGCGTCGTGCTAATGGGCCTTGGACACCCACCACTGTGGGCACTATTTTTCTTTGGAATTCTTTTTTTTTTTTTTCTTCTTTTTTTAATGGTGTATAAGCCAGTTGGGAAGTACAGTGATAGCACTAGCAGCCAAAATCGTGAAGCACATGCCTGACCACTGCTCAGTAACCAGAACTGTGCCCTGCAGCCCCTCCACGCTGGCCTACCCTGTCCCGGCAGGGAGGCACGTGCTCCTCACCTCGCCCTGTGTTGAGCACAGATCTGCAGCACAAGAGCTTCCAGCCAAGGCAGAGGTTTCAAACGGTCTGTTAGTTTTCCTACACCAAGTAATCAGTGTCAAGATCAGTCTGTTAAATTTGGTGTATAAATTTCCTTTTCTTACAGCCTTTGGGACGGTTGTTAGTGTAGATCAGCTGCAGCCATGCTGATGTGCTGCTGGCCCTCCCCTGGGAACACCTAACACTAAGTATGGGGGGAATCCTGCTCTCTGAAACCTCACCTTGTTGTTATGGGGCGTTCTGTCCATCTGAGGAGGAGAGGCAGTGCCAAGATGCAATACCATAATTTTATACGTTTTTTCAGTGCTTTGGCAGTGGACAGTGGAGTGGAAGATCAGGCAGTGATTCTTCACCGTGTTTTTAACCGGTAACATACTTTGATACCAGAACACAAAACATCTCTTAACTGTGTGGTCCTCCCCGTCATGGCCTTCTTGGAGTCTGTGGGCTTCCTACAGGGAATCGAGAGACACTGAGGAAGCAGAGGATTTACTTTGTCCCGGGTGGTTTTGTGTTGTAGCATTTCTTTTCTCTCTGTGCTGTTAACAAGAGGACATTACTTTCTAATAAAAGGCCGTAAAAATTATTTGTTGCATTTTTTGACACCTCAGTACTCCTGGAATACGTTATTCTGCTCTCCTGGATGAGCTGTGCCAGATGCTGCTCCGTGATGGATGCTGAGCGGAACACGTGCAGACCTTGCTGCAAGAGTGTCCGTGCTGTCTCAGTTTATAACACTTTGGTTCAAAGGACCTCACAGGTACTTGCTGTCACAGAGGACTGGGGTGATCCTGGGCAGTGTGTGGGGTCAGGGAGCAGCACGTGGCAGGGCTGGCAGGAGAGGTCAGGAGCCTCTCCAGTGGCCGGTGGTGGGAGAGGTGGGCAGGGCTGGTCCGTGTCACTGCTGCAGCTGCTGCACAAGGTCGGGGTCTGTGAGTCCCTGCGCCTTCAGCACTGGCGTCCCATGACCTCAGGCTGCTGTCACCACACAGCCTGAATCTGGACAGCAGTGTGTCTGTCTGCCATCCCTCCTCCTGTCTCTGTTAGACCCATTCTCTGCCTCTACAACCCCGCAGCCAGGTACAGCACCTCTGCTGGGGTGATCAGAAATCTGCATGAGGTGAAACGTGGGAACTGCGGCCCCTTGGGAGGGGCTGTTCCTCTCCTTGTGGTGTGCTTCCTCTGCAATCTGCTACTCCCTGTCAGGGTTTGCTCTGTGTTATGGCAGTGGTGCAAAATAGCTGTGGAGACCTGTAAGCAAGTGAAAAGTCCCCGTGCAAGTAGTGAAGGGTGTAATAAAATCATTTATTGCATTTTGTGCAGACAGGAGTCTAGAAAAATGAATACAGGTAAAGCAGTAAAGCAGTAACAGGGAGCATTCAACAGCCGAGGAGCCACTCCTCCATGGACACCTGCACAGAGAACACGGGGTCTGCACCGAGGCGGCCTAATGCACAACACTGAAACACGCACAGAAATTAAATGCAAGCCTAATACTTCTTTTTTTGGTTTGCAACCTGTTTTATTTACAAGGTTTTAAACTTAATTGCATTGCTCTGCACACAGATTCTCTAAAACACAAAGCATTCTAGGTCACTACATGTCTATTGAAATATTGCACTCGAATAAAAGTCACTTGAATGGACGGAGAACATCTAGCTACAGTGATTAAAAGAGTATTGAATGAACCGACTTCGTGATAACATTCATAACAAATATATTGCACATGTAGCACAGAAAGTGTTGTAACCAGCAAATCTCAGACCTTTCGGTCTTTCTGCTAGTTTTTAGTCCTGCTACACAGAGGAGGGTCTTGACTCTTCTAGTGCAACTCTTGCCTTTGTGCGGTCTCTTGTCCTTCCTCTCGTCCAGCCACGGACCAGCACCCGCCCAGGCTGGATGCTGCCTGTGCTTCCCATCCCTGCTGCCCTGTGGCTCGCTGCCAGTGCTGCGTGGTGGCCACAGCGACCTGAGCTGCCACTGCCACTCGTGGGGGCCAGGGCTGTTGGCACCCCCGCAGCAGGGACCGGAGCACACGCCACCAGCGCTGTGCACTGGCCCAATGCTCCCTGCCTGCTGCGGCCACGCTCCAGCCCACCCTCCCGCAGGTCGTGCTGATCAGTGCTGCTCCCAGCAGCAGCCTGCCTGTGAAACAAACTGGGGGGTCAAGACCTTCCTGTCTGGAACAAAAACCGGACCGTGTCTGCGCATGTGCCAAGGAGGAACTTGCATGTCTACCAGAGGAGGACACTGTCTTCACCACGGTGGAGCGGCAGAAGGGTGCTCCATGGGGAAACTGAACACTCACAGAGGCCAAACGTGCAGGGCTGGGTTTGTAAACTAACATGCAGTGCTGTCTGCTAAAACTGGCCCTCTCCAGCCGACGGCGAGGGGACGCGCTGTGGAAACCAGCTCCTGTCTTGCCACAGCCAAACTGCTTGGCAGGGGTGTGGGGGCAACCCTGGCTCTGTCCAGAGCTGTGCCCCTGCTCTTGCTGGAGGATGGGGAAGGGGGAACACCTTTTTTCAGCAGTAGTGACAGAAAGGGCTGGCCTTCCTTCTCCCTGGCGGAGCCAGGACCATGGCTCTGTCGTCAGAGTGAAAGTGGTGCTGAGGGGAATGGGATCCACTGACGATGCTGGGGGGATGGAGCAAACCTCTCAGCAGAGAAGCGTGCCCTGGCTGCTCTCACGTCACTCCCAGCTGCCCTGTACCTGCAGCCGATGGAAGAGCCCCTCACGTGCTGCTGGGAGGGTGGGTGCTGTCTGCGTGTAACCTGCCTCTGCCCTCGGCACTGACCTGCTGGGGCAGGAGGGGACCGGGCTCACTGCCTCAGGCCCAGCAGGGCAGCAGCCAAGCTGCAATTAGAGGGCAACTGCAGGGACCGTGGTGGCATCTTGTGAAGAGGCAGAGCAGCTGGCAAGCGTTCAAGGCCCAACACCACGCAAACACATGAGCTGTGTGGGTAGGCTGCTGTGCCTCCCCCGCTGCTGTGCCTCCCCCGCTGCTGCTGAGCTGCCTCAAATAATTTTGGGAGGCTGCAAACAGCACGTGAGCCTGTGTGTGGTGGTGTAAGGCCAGCTCCAAGGGGTAGAGCAGCTAGACACTGGCAAAGTCCTGGTTCCCATGGGCTGCCCTTCCTGAAACTAAAGGAACTTTTCACTTGCAGACTCCTGACTGCTCTTCCCACAGCTGAGGCGGCGGCAGGACCGGAGAGTGCTGCCCTGTGCATCTGCACCATTTGTCAGCCCCAAGCTCCTGTGCTGAAACCAGGTCTTAGCTCAGCCTAACAGTCCCACTGTAAACACTGAGCTCCCCATGCCCATGGGAGTGGCTTCCACAGCAGCATCTGCGACACAGACCTGCAGCCATGCAGGCAGCCGAGCTACCCTGGCAGAAAGTCTGGCTGTGGCTGGGACTGCTGCTGGAGACAAGGGAGGCACTTTGGGAGTGATGGAAATGTAGGAGCAAGGTATGAGCAGGCACAGATGTGCAGCTGGGGCTTGGTTTTGGTCTAGGAGTGTGTCCAAGTAGTATCTTAGAGAAAAAAAAAAAAAACAACATCAAAAAACCCACTGCTTTTTATCCAAACATCCCCAAATAGCTTTGGCCTGGACCTGGAGGAGTAGAGGAGCTCTGCAGAAGGAGCGGGGGCTGGAGTGTCCGGTGCAGAGAGTGTTTCCTGCTCTCAGGGAGGCAGGAGCCAAGGTTGGCAGGGGGGACGGGTGGGCAGGGGGCTGGGACCAGTCAGGGCTGCCGGTGCCAGGCAGGAGGCAGCTGCTGCCTGGACAGACACCTGTGGGGATGCTGCTGCAGCACCCGCTCCCTCCGCACCTGCTGCAGTGCAGGGCAGCACTGGGGAGCTGGCTGGGGGGGCTGAGGGGGCAAGTGCTTCAGCGTGGGGTCTCAGCTCTGCCCGAGGACGAAGCGCTGCCTCAGGGGCCAGGCTGGCACAAAGCCGCCAGCGCTGCCGGGAGAGGGCAACTCTTAGCAGGCTGCACTTTGAGTGGAAGCTCAAATCTGCTGTGAAACAAGTTCAGAAAAGTCTGTGACTTCTTTTCCCTGAAAACTCTTAAGAAGCTAAATTGAGAAGAGAATGAACCTGCGACCTGGCCCTTTCCCAGGGGCTGCTGGTGGCTGGAGAAGGCTGCAGCCTCCACCACCGCTCTGGAGCACTCGGTGCAACGGATGGGCTCCCGGTTTGTGCAGGAGCAGCCCGGCTCAGCTCCCTGTCCCTGCGGCCTGGTGCTAGCAGAGCCCTGCATCTCTCAGAATAGATATAGATCTCTATATATAGACTTCATCTGGTTCTATTAACATAAATATGATCACTTTAAAAATACACGTACTGTATTATGTACACTATGTACATGGGGCTGGGGCAGGCGCCGGCGGCACCCTGCTGCCCTCGCACCGCTTCCTGCGTGGTTCCTGGAACCGTTCACATTTGCTAAAAGCGCCTCAGTTTCTCTGCTGTGAGAGATGCTGGGAGGGAACGGCGACGGGGGCGACCCTGCAGCTGCTGCTAAAGATAAGAGGTGTTTGATCTTCCCCAGTGGGCCCTCCTGCCCGCGTACAGGGGCTGACGGCTGCGGCGTGGCCGGTGCCAGGGCTGCCCTGGCCGGCGGGGTGAGGGGGTGCCAAGATGCTGGGGGGCAGTGGGACCCCTACAGCCCCCACCTCGCTGCGGTGTCTGGCTGGCCAGACCAGCAAACAGCCTTTGCATATGTTAAAAATACACACAGATCCGGACAGTCCTACAGCCCCCGGCAGCATCTGCGTCTGCCAGGGGCCGGGGCCAGGTTAGCAGCGAAGCCCTGGGGAGCAGCAGGGAGCGCAGCGGGGCACGGGGGGACCCGGACACGCATGCAGGTGCTGGGGCCAACCGGGCTGGCTGTGCTGGGCCCTGAGAGCCCCCAGTGCAGGGAGGCAGCAGAGCAGGGTGGGGATGCTCCTGTGCCAGGCCAAGACCAGGCGCTGGTGCCTCGAGGGTCCACAGCACCCACGTGGCTCCAGCCGCTGGAGAGTGGTCCCGGCTCACGCTGCACATGGCAGGGCCTCTGCACAGCTCCCAACACCGCAGCTCCACACCCCGACTGCTGCGCAAGCACCTGGAGAGCATCAGGGCGGAGAGAGCCTGGAGTCAGCAGCGGGGGGACAGGGCACACTCCACAGCCACCCCAGGCTGGGGCTCCTGCTGTGGCAGCATTGCCGTGCTCCAGCACCTGACTCCTCGCAGCCAACCCCCCCACCCTCTGCCCCCTCCAAACCATCATCTTGCATCTCCACAAGCTCAGCCCACGGGAGACGGCAGTGCCGAGGCAGCGGCGAGGTGGGGCTGTCCGGGCCCATGACGGTGAGGGGCAGCGGGGGGACAGTGCTGTGGGAGGCAGCCCCACGAGCTGCTGGAGGTGGGGAGAGGAGCGTCCGGCAAGGAGAGCGTGGTGGTGGCCTCTGTCTTCTCCCAGCACCTCGCAGGGAGGCACAGCACAGGCGGCGGGCACAGGGCACACTCCAGCTGAGCTCCGTGCAGGGGTAGCAGCACGGTGGAGCCGAGGTCCGTCTCGGCACAGCTGCCCTCCTGCCCGGCCAGGGGCTGTGGCGGCAGTGCTGGGGCTGGCGGCGGGGCTGGCCCTGCCGGGGCGGGCGGTGGCGGCAGCGCCGGGCTCTGGTGCTCAGTCCGCGGTTCACTGTATATATTTATATATAAACAAGGACAGCAGTGCTGTGGTGTTGCAATGAGGAACAGCTGCTCTGGTGCTGGATGCTCCCGGAAGATCTGGTGCTGCAGTTCGAATGGAGAGATCAGGGGCATGGCCAAAGCCAGGTGAAGGTTCTGCGCACCGGCTGCCATCCGGCCTTCCCTCCTCCCCTCCGGGAGCACGGTGCAAAGGGGTGGCGGGGCTCTCAGTGTGCAGACAAACCTCTCTCGTGCGTCTTTCAGGAGTAGATGGTGATGACCTCCCGGCCCCCACCACGCACCAGGAGCACTCGGTCCAGATGCTCCGTCAGCACCTCCAGGAACTCCATGTCTGCATGGCCGTCAAGGAAGAAGAACTCCACATTGGAGCATGGGGACAGCCCTGCTCCGTCCCTGCCCGGCCCCTGCCCTGCAGCACCGACACCCCCACACCAGAGGCAGCAGCTGGTGGGGTCAGTCCTGAGCTAAGGGGCCAGGGGAGCCTACCTGTGCTGGTGCCACACAGTGGGGACGGTGGCTGAGCCAGCAGACAGCTGAGCCCTGCAGATCTCTGTCGGGCCCCTGTGATGTGCTATTGCACTCATGCGTGCAGGTGCAATGTCATGTGGCCCCATCACGGTGCTGCCAGAGGGGCAGGATGGTGCCAACACCACCTGTTGGACACAGCCAGGGGCTGGATCGGTGGGGGGATCCTGGCTCAGGCACTAGACCTGTGTGTCTCAGCACTTGTCTGCAAAACCCACCACCCTTGGGGGAGTCATGGACCCCAGCTCCTCCTGCAGAGAGGGGTCTTGGTGCCTGGTCCCATAGGAAGGATACAGTTCTCATCCCCTTTCCGATTACGGGGTGGTCCTGGCATGTTCAGCAGGACCAGCTTGGCGTCCTGGGACTTCTTCACAATCACCTCATTGAGCTTCACAGCCGTGTGCATCCTCCTCACGTTGGACTGGTTCCTGTGGGTGACAGCACGTGTGGGCACGGGACAGGCACAGCCAGCCTCCATCCCCACACTGGGCCTGAGGGGCCACAGGGCAGGCTGGCCTCCTGCCCCAGAGGGGTCCAAGCTGGGCTGTGGCACAAGCTTGGGGTGCAGCAAGCTTTGCTGGGCACGGTGCTGGCTACTCTGAGCCCTCATCAGTGGCCGTGAGACGCAGGGCCAACACATGGTGCCCACGGGCAGCAGCACACCATGGCTGCTCGGGGCCAAGCCGTGTGGGAGCGAGCAGGAGCAGACAGTGCGAGTGTCACCGTGGGTGCCTGAGCTCCAGCTCACAGGAGTTGCCGGCACCGTAACAGGGCAGACGGGGAGGGCGCGGCGCGGGCAGCGCGCGGTGCACGGGGCTGGCAGCCACGGCCCCCGCGTGCCGCCCGGGTGAGCCGTCTGGCACGGCAGATGTCACGGCTCACTGAACCGCCCTCCTGCACAGGGGCAGCCCCAATGGCTCCCCATCCCGAGCACGTCCCAGCCCCCCCCCCAGCCCCGGCACCCAGCCAAACCCAGACTTACAGGTTCTCCCACTCCCTGCCAGGAGCACGATGGGGCCAGGAGACAGAAAGAGAGAGAGAGAGAGAGAAAAGAGGTGAGTGCCAGGTGTGCACCCCAAGTCCCTGCAGCACATGCAGCTCGGGTATTCCATCCCTCTCTGTCACCTGCACAGTGACCCCTCACCGCCTCCCCCCCAGCCCCTCTGCAGGGATGCACTCAGGGCACCCGGGCTGCCCAACTTCTCCTCAGGGCAAGGACTGAGTTAGTGCTGCCATGGCCCTGCCTGCACCCATCTGGCTGAGGCAGGCAGGGACAACCAGGGGGACAGGGCATGGGTGGGATGGGGTGGTAGCATGGGAGGCCGTACGGCTTCATGTTGAAGAAGTCCTTGATGCCCTCTGGGCTGACAGGGCTCTTGCTCTTGTTCTTCTCGGCGACGGACTTCTCCTTTGTCCAGGTGAGATGCACCTTCTCGGGGGCTGCCTCTACCTCATCACCAGGGGACTGGGAGCTGCTGGAGAAGGTGGTGGCATTCTTGTCATGGATGAGCTGGACCTGCAGAAAGGAGAGGGGGATGATGGGCAGGGACTGGGGCCAGCTGCCTGCTTGACCCTGTCTCAGTGCAGCCCCTCACCTCCTCCTCCGGCTTCTCCTCGCCATCGCCAGCCTGCTCCTCAGGGACGTTCAGGCGCAGGCGGGTGTTGGCCGGGTTCTTGCGCCGGATGGAGCCACGGGACTCATCCGTGATGCTCTGGATCTGTGGAGGACAGGATCAGCCAGGGGAGGGGGGCAGAAGAAGGCTTGGCTGGGCAGCCTACAGCCCCACTGCCTGGCAGGGCAGCTCAGTCAGCAGTACAGCCACCACAAGGGTCTCAGCCCACCCAGCCTGTCCTGCAGCCTCACCTCCCGCTCACGCTCATTCTTGGTGAGGTGCATTTGCTTGAGGATCTGGGAACGCTGCTCCATCACCAGTGTCTTCTCATAGGTGTAGGCAGAGATGTCACTCTCATGCTGTGGGGGGAACAGGAGAAATATGGGGCAGGGTGAGCTGCACTGACTGCTCCCAGCACAGCTCAGCATGTACCTGTGGTCCTGTGCCCTCCCACGGTTCTGTGTCCCACTGTGGAGTTGCATGTTCCCACGGGGTGTGTGTGTCCCTTAGTGCCATATCCCCCCGTGGCAGGGTCTGTTTGGCTCTCCCATGCACAGCATCCCTGACTGCAGCACGCACCCTATGCCAGCACTCACCATCTCCACCACCTCCACCTCTGCGGTGATGCGCAGGTGGTACAGGAACGTGGTGAGGTCCTTCTTCATCTGGATGCTGTTGTCATCCATCTGCGCCACCGTGAAGATGCGCATCTTGCACTTACGCCAGACCTATGAGGGAGGGAGGAGTCATGGGCACAGCTTGACTGGGACAGCACCGGCCCCAGCCCCTGCCCCAGTCCCTGCCCTGCTCTGCAGGGTCCAGCCTACCTTGTGCTGCCGTAGCAGGAAGGGCAGCAGCATCAGCATCCCCCCATCGTGGACAATCCACCAGACATCAATGTGGCCCTCTGAGAACCGCTCCTGGTTGCCCGGGAACATGGCAACATTCTTGGCCACCAGCAAGGCCAGGTGCCCAGCCGTGGTCTCTCGCACCAGCTCTGGGAGGGGAAGGGCCACGTCAGCCAGGGCGGTTCAGAGCCCCCCAGCCCGTCAGCGCTTCCCTCCGCGGTGCCTACCGATGAAATTCCTCCAGGTCTGGTGGTCCTCCTTCTGGCGCCAGCTGCGGGGCCAGCCCACCAGCACCGTGTTGTGCTGCAGGCCCCCCAGACCACTGGACTGGATGAGGTGGGACATGCCATCCCGCAGGTTGGAGGAGATCACCACCTGGCAAAAGCCCTTCACCTTCTCTGCTTCCATCAGGCGCCGGATGGACTGTGAGGGAGAGGGAAGTCAGAGATCTCAGGAATGGGCACAGGCCACAGGCACAGCAGCCACCAGCACCAGCAGTGGCACCCTGGCCAGGTGGGGGGGTGTGGGGTACAGGGTGCAGGTTGTAGGGGTACAGGGCGCAGAGTGTGGGGTGCAGGGTGCAGAGTGTGAGGTATAGGGTGCAGATTGTAGGGTGCAGAGTGCAGGCTGTGGGGTGTGGGGTGCAGGCTGTGGGGTGCAGGTCCCCACAGGGTGCCCAGGTCTCCGTGCCCCATGGCAGGCCGGTGGCTCCGGGCCAGGGGGGTGATGCCCAGTGGTGCACGGAGCTGGCACACGGCTCTGTGCCGTGCAGAGCTGAGGGTGTCCCTGTGCCAGGGCTCTGACGGGCGGTGGAGCAGCAATTAGAGTTATTTACTCAGAGAAATTATAACATGTCTGCATGGGAGAGAAACTGTTTGCTTCCGAGGGCTTAATCTCATTAATGTGCCGCCCGGCGGGTGTGGGGGGTGGGGAGGGCTCTCGCTCTGGCAGGGAAACACTCCTGTCTCCCACCCTGCCTGGCACCAGGACCACAGAGACCATAGGGACAGTTGAGGATGAGGGGTCTGCTCAGCCCAGCAGCACAGCAGACCCTGGCCAGGCACCATGCCGTGCTGTGCCATGCTGTGCCAAGCCCTGCAGCAGCTGGCCAAGACTGGGACCAGTGTCTGGCTGGTGCCAGCGTCTCTGGTTTCTTGGTGGGAGAGAGGGGTCTGGAGATCCCTGCGGTGCTCCGAGCATTAGTGAAGCATTGAGTCTCCAGGCCCTGCCCAGTGCTGCTCCAAGGCTCTCTGGGCCATCTGGGGCCACCAGTCCTGGTCACGGGGCAGGAACGACCCTGGGCACCTGGGGACCATGGGCACCTGCTGCTGGCAGTGCCCATCCTGTTGCAGGCAGCTCTCACCTCCTCTGCCCTCTGCGCCTGTGGGTGGTTGTCCAGGAAGGTCCCCTCCAGCACAGAGGCCACAATGGTGAGGCCCTTCCCAGCCTTGAGCTGCGACGTGAAGGACAGGAGCTGCGGGTGCACCACGTTCTGCTCCTGATCCCCGCGGACCAGGACCAGCAGCTGCGGCCTGGAAGGAGAGTCCTGCGGTCAGTGCCCGCTCCCAGCCAGTCCCTGCCCCAGCACCCCCAGATCACCATCCCCTGCCCAGCCTCACCTCCAGTTCTTGGTGTGCGGGGGCCCTTCCTCCAGCCGCAGCAGGGCATAGCGGGCCGCGCTCAGGGACAGCCCCCGGATCCCATCGCCCCACTCCTTCTCCGCCCTGCGGGAACCAGCAGCAAGTAAGGGATGGTCACAGCTCCAGCCACAGAGAACCACCCTGGCACCATGGAGCATCCCAGGACGAGCAGCCCAAGGGAGCTGAGCAGCCCACGCCGAGGGGCTGTCCAGAGTCTGTGGCGCCGTGGCCACCCTTACCCGCGGTACTCGATGTATTTGTAGATGAGGCCGGCGATCAGCATGGCCACCAGCGCGTAGTACCAGGAGCAGATGAACATCAGTGCCAGGCAGAGGCTCATGCCCAGGAAGGACAGGGTCCTGCAGGGAGCACAGCACTGTCAGGGTGCCATGGGGTCCCCGGTCCGGGGTGTCCTGGGAGGTCCCTGTCCCACCTCATCCCACCCCAGCTCACCAGTGGTAGTAGCGGAAGCGGGGCCGCCAGTTGGGCGTCCGCAGCAACGTCTGCACAGCACACGCCAGGTTGACGAACATGTAGCACATGAGGAAGAACCTGCAGGAGAGAGATGGGGCTGAGTGGGTGCACTGTGAGGGACTGGAGTTGCAGCTGGGCCCTTGGCACCTCCCAGTCCCAGGGTGGTCAATGCCAGAGCAGGCCCCGCTGATGGACAGGGGAGTAGGGCCATGGAGCAGGCAGTCCCCAATGCTGGCCAAGAAAGGGACCCTGGAGTCCCTGCAGGACCCCCTCTTCCCGGACTGGGGCCAAGGCAGCAGGTGTGTCCCCCCACCCTGAGGAGCAGAGACCCGCACGCGACACCCGCTGCTTGAGAAGGTGCGGGTGGGACAGCACGCTGCCTACATGGAGAGGATGGGAGCCACCTCGTCCAGGGAGGCGATCAGGATCCCGATCTCGCAGATGCAGGCCGTTAGCAGCAGGGCCCATGTCGGCTCCCCATTGGCTTTGCCGTGGCCGAAGACCTGGAAGCAGGGGGAGAGGGCCGTGTCAGGGCGCTGCAGCACCCTGCAGCCCTGGGCACAGGTCCTCAGCATGATGCTGAACCCTTCCATACACCCAGCCCTGGCAGGAGCAGGGACTGGGAGCACTGGGTGCCATGAACTGGCACATGTCCCAAGCTGGATCATGCCAGGGCAGCAGTCCCAGTGCTGGCAGGACTGACTCCTGCTGACAGTACAGCCCTGTTCCCAGTCTGCGTGGTCCTCCCCGCACCCAGCACAGCCCCTGTCCCCCTGGGATCCCCACCAGGGATGAGCCTCAGCTCAGCCACAGCCAGAGCAGAGTCGGGCACCCCGTGTCTGGGCTGGACACTCTGCCAGGGGAGAGCGGCCCCTCCTGTGGCTGTGGGGATGCAGGGGGGGCCGGAGGCGCGTGTCTGGACGCATTAGAGGGTGCGGGCGGCGCGAGCGAGAGCTCAGGCTGGGGCTGGCAGGGCGAAGGAGGGAGGATAAAATTAGCCCGCTCTTCCCTGGGGGGAGCTGTCGGGTTGGATTTGGAGAGATGAGGTTGTGGGAACGCGTCTTCAGAGAGCAGATAAAATATGAAGCGGCACGGTAGCGTGGGGGAGGGGATCCTGACCTTTCCCGGCACTCTCCTCCCACTGACACGGCAGCCGGAGCCACCACGGCCGCCCACCGACACGCCGGTGCCAGCGGGATGAGGGCAGGGCAGTGGGGCTGCTCCAGCAGCCAAGGTAGTGGGTGGCCACTGGTCCCTCGTGCTGGTGGGAGCCACAGCCACGGCGGGCGCTGAGGGTGGGCAGCACTGGACCTGGGGGACACCTACCCTGAGGAAGGGCACGATCCCATCCCTGGAGATGGCTTGCAGGAGGCGGGGGGCTCCCGTGAGGCTCTGCAGCCCAGCCCCACAGGTGGAGAAGAAGGAGCCGATGACAATGACCCACGGGGACGGCCATGCCAGGGTGCCAACCACCAGGTTCCCGTTGACAGCCTCACCAAACCTGCGGGGCACCAGCATCACCTGTGGCTCTGTCCCGTGACTGAGCCCTGAAAGCACCAGAACCACAGCAGCACAACCCAGCCCCCCACAACGACACCACCTTGAGAGGATGTGACAGGACCCAGGAAGGGCCCACCCCCCATGAGGGGCAAGCAAGGGAGCGGGGTCTGAAGTCACCAGGGGCCTGCCCCCATCCCTGCAAGGGACAAGGGGAGGTGTGGAACAGGACTCCCTGTCCCTTTGCCAGAGGAGGCTGATGACGCTGCATGCAGTTGGATCATGTTTGTGTTGGTGCTGGCGACCCAGAAGTGTCACCTGCAGCGTGAGGCGAGCGGGCTGCCCCAGATAGGCAGGAGCACGAGCACGGGCAGCCCTGGCTGTTGACAAACAAGCGGCTGCCTGCAGCCCCAGAGCAGGAGGAATGCAGCAAAATGGGGGGGGCAGGGCACACACAAGCCCTCAGTGCCTATTACGAGATCGAGTCCCAGCTCGAGACACCCACAAACACTCCAGTGCCACTGCGTCTGCCCAGTGTGCCCTAGTTGCAGCCTCCCCCACACCCCCACCTGCCCCCAGGGCTGCCCCTGCCCCAGTCCATTCCTGGGGGCTGCCAGCCTCCCCTCATGCCCCCCATGGCCCCGGGACACTCACTTGTCACGCAGGACGACCCCCTCAATGCACGCTCCGAAGAGGACAACGGAGCTGATATCTGCCAGGCGGTCAAGGAGAGCCAGGAGGGTGTGGAGTCCTGCCTGCCTGCCTGCCTGCCCACCTGCCCAGTGTGGCACTGGGACCCCACCCCAGCCCCGCAGAGCCAGCCCACCCATCCTCAGGCCCACAGCCCAGCCTCAAGCCCTGAAGGATACAGACAGCAGAGGTGGTGGCGATGGCCAGGATGGTGCCCGTGGGGATGGACTTCTGGGCATCCCGCAGGTCTCCAGAGCGGTTGGAGCCAGCCATGATGCCTGGGGAAAGAGGAGACGGTGACAGGGGGAGCAGAGCTACAGCCCACAGCCATCTCAGACAGCAGCATGGCTCATGCCAAGCACTGCATGAGCCCTGGGCACATCAGGGCACGGCTCGGTGTGTGCCAGGCTGGGGAGCGGGCACGGCGGGCAGCGGAGAAGGCGCTGCTGTGGCTTGGGGCCCCCAGCCTGCTACTCTGATCCCCCCAGCACTTCCTCGCCCCACCCCAAACCACAGTCTGAGGCCACTCAAGGATTAGGCTCAAAAGCTCTCAAGTGCCTTGTCTCATCAGCCCTTAATTAGCTCAAGCAGGGACGGTGACTGCAGCAGGGGCACGGACAGCGTCCAGCCCCGACGCTGCCCTGGGAGGGCAGGAGGTCACGCCGGGACACGGCTGGACACGGGTCTGGCACGGCCCGAGGGATGACCCGTGCTCTGGCCACACACAGCAGGAGTCAGGGCAGGGCAGGACCCCACAGCCCGCGACACCGGGGGACACGTGCTCCGCAGAGACCGGGACCTGCCGGTGACTGGGCAGCGGGAGGGCAGGCAGCGGAGGCTGAGAGGCAGCCGGGGATCCCGCAGCGCCGGACCCTCCAGCGCCCGCCACGCCCGGGGCAGCCCGTGGTGGTCCCGCCGGCTCTGGCCCCAGGGGAGCTCCAGAGGGGCCCCGGCGGCTGCGTCCCGCTCGGCTCCGCTGCGGGACTGGGGCGGTGGGGCTCCTCCGCCCCCGGGGAGCTAAAAATACCGGAGCGGCGGGACGTCAGCGCGGCACCGTCAGATCTGGATCGCGGGCGGTGCGTGGGAGGCGGTGGCGGCCCCACCCGCCCCCGCGACGCCACCGCCACCGCCGCACCCACCGGGGGGGGGCACACGCGGGGCTCCGCGGGGCGCGACCGGCGCCACGTGTGCCCCACGGCGCCCCGTGTGCCCGCCCGTGCCCCCGGCGTGGAGCGGCGCCGGGCGCGGCTCCCACCTGTGACCGAGGGGAAGTAGATGCCGACGAGCAGGGTGAAGTAGGAGGTCATGTCGCTGAAGACGTAGGGCTGGTCCATGTCCACCGGGGTGTCGGGGGGGCTCACCGAGGACAGCCCCCGCTTCTCCACGATCACGCCCTTGGTCAGGTACGAGCTCCAGAGGTTCTCTGTGAGGAGGCGGGAGACCGGCGTAAGGAAATGCCCACAATCCCCCACATCCAGCACAGCACCGCCCACCCTGCAGAGACGGAGCTGGGGGGTGTCCAGTGCTGCCTCCCTCTCCCAGGCCTTGCTGAGTGGTTGGCACAGTCAGCAGCTGGGGCCACAGGCATCCAGCAGGCGAGGGACAAGGCCTGGCAGCACAGGTGGGCAATCAGAGCAGGTCATGATGCCGCTGGCAGCACCCTCACAAGATACCGGAGCAGATGACACGGGATTGCAGTAGCAAATAATTAAGAGGGTAATATAATTAATGCTGATCAACACAGGTTTAAGGGAAGTGGATCGTGTCAAAGTAACTTGATAATGTTTTTGATGGGATTACGAGTGCAGGGCTGATGTAACAGGCTTAGTGTCCCTCCGTGTGCTGCCTTGGCCGCAGATCGAGGGGAGAAACTGGAGCAGTGGAGAGCAGCCAGCACTGGGCACGTTGGGCAGAGGCAACTGCCCTTGGCACAGCACTGCTGGGGGGCTGCTGAGAGGGGCAAAGGGGCCCTGAGCCCTCCCACCCTGGCTGCTTTCAGGTGACAGATAGGGCTGGCAGCCCCCACTGAACCTGCCTATCTTGTCCTCACAGAAATGCATGTTTCTCCCTGCAGGGAGACCCCTTGCTTAGGGCACAGTGAGCCTCTGCCACCTCTACCAGGGCCACACAGTGCCATCCTCCCCAAGATGCTGCCAGCCTGGTCACCCTCGCCACCAGCCACCCCAGAGCAGGGTGCTGGCTCTGCCCCGCTGCCCTTGATGTGGGAGCATTTGCTGCCTGCTGCCCTGACAGAGGCCGGCTGGGTGGGTGGGAGTCCACGCCCCCTCCTTGACAGCACCGTCACCAGCAGGAGCAGGCTGTACCCAGCAGCCAGGGAGACCTTATCTGCCCCTCAAGACCTCAGCGTGGGATGCCATCGAGAGGCTCCCGGCCACCCAACGACTGCGCTCCACCAACCACAGTGACAGTCACAGCCCCAAGCACCACACATTTGGCCAAGTCTGAGCTCCTGCGCCTGTATCCACACGGCCACCATGGCAGGATGGCTGAAGCAGCCCCAGCAGGAAGGACTGATCCTGCTCATGGCTCTACTGCACTCCTGAGTCCTGACAACTCCTCTGGCGTGGGGGTCTGCAGACATCCTCTGAGTGTGGCACGGAGCATTGGCCTCTGCCACCCACTACCACGCGTGAGCACCTGGCAGATGTACCAGCATCTCCAGAAAAAACAGGTCAGAAGTAGCTCCTCCCAGCAAATTCAGGCTCTTTCTGCAGCCCTGGCCACTCTCCCAGCCCGGCTGTGGCCGCAGCAGCAAAGTGCCCCCAAGGGGCGATCGCTTTTCACAAAACCTCAGATCAATAACAGCCTTTCCAAAGGCCAAGAGGAGGGAGAAGGAGGATTTATTCCTCCCCAGCCTTTGGGCATCATTCAGAGCCACTCTGCTGGCTGACACAGACTGCGCGGGTGGCTGCAGCGCCCCGCTCTGTCACCCAGAGCAGGAGTTTGTCCCACTACCCGGCGTGGTGTGGGCACAGCTCACTGTGCCCCAGGGCAGAGCAGCCACCAGCAGCCATCACCCACACGTGCCCCTACCTGGACCCAGCACTGCCCACCCACACAACACTTGGCATGGCACAGTGGTCACCCTCACACCAACAGCACCGACCCCTCCACCAGCCCTGCCAGCAGAGGTGCCCAGCAGGCATGGCCACTGCCCCCCACCGGGCTTGTCCCGTGCTTCCTCCTCTGTGCTTCCATCCTCATGCCCCCATGCCCATGTCCCCATGCCATGCTCACCTTGGATGAGGCCACTGGCAGCACCAGGGATGCCCTCGATCTCCGTGACATTGTTCATGGTGAAGTACTCATCGCAGGTGGCGTTCAGGAAGCGGGAGGTACAGAAGAGCTCCCAGAGCTTGGAACCCACCGTCTCGTTCCCCTCCACCACCGTCTTGGTGCAGAGGTCGAAGCCATGGCGCGAGAGGGTCCTGTTGCCCAGGAGGCAGATCCTGGGGGGACACAGGCACTCAGCCGTGCGCCTGCATGCCCCGGCCCCGCCGCAGCCCTGTGGGACCCCATACTCACGGGAAGCTTGGCGGGTCGAAGGCTGATTTGATGACACCGGCATAGATGGCGAAGATGGAGAGGATGACACAGCCCAGGAAGACCAGGGCAAACTTGTTGACGTACTTGACTCCCACGAACACGACGGTGGCCATGCAGGTCAGCACACAGGTGCCATACACACGCATGTTGTTGAGCATCGCGGCCGCCTCCCCGCTGGCGTCCTCTGCCTTGAAGATGGCCATGGCTGGGAAAATGTAGGCCTGGGAGAGAGTCGTGGCATCACTGCCCGGCTAACAGCCTGCAGGGGGGACCCTGGGGAAGGGTCCCTCGGCCCCCTTGCAAAGCCTCAGTACCCTGATGTGCCGTGAGGACTGGGCACCATGTGCAGGCAAGGGCAGAGCCACCCTGCCAGGAGCTCAGCCCTTGGCAATGTGTGGGGCAAGGACCAGGCACCTACCAGCAGGATTTCGATGGTGCCCAGGATATACATGGCGCCGGCAAAGGTGGTGCCCAGGTAAAAGCAGAGCCCCACAGCCCCTCCAAACTCAGGTCCCAGGGAGCGTGAGATCATGTAGTATGAGCCACCCGCTGCCAGAGAGAGCAAAAGTCGGTCCCAGCCAGACCCTAGTGGCACCCTCAGCCCTGTCAGGTATCCCAGAGGGCAGACTGGAGCCAGGGCAGCCCTGGGCCCGGCTCCAGCACTGAGCAGGATGCAGTCCCCAGGGCCCCAGAGCAGTAGGAGTGATCACACTGGCAGAGTCATTTCCCAGGAGCCCAGCTGCCAGGTGCAAAGGGATGGCCAAAGGGACATGTGTCCCCTGGACACCAGACAGGAACTGGATCCCCAGAGACCTGGGCCAGGCCCTGCTCCGTCCTCCCAGAGGAGCTCTTAGAGCTGGGCTGCCGAGATCGATGGTCCCGCTGCGGCAGTAGGATGATAAATAGCTTTAATTACACCCTGCGCTGGGCTGTCAGTGCCGTGCCCAGCCCGGCGCAGCTCCCGGCTCCCCAGGGATCTGCAGGGCTGGGCGTGCTCTGGGGGAGGCATCCAGGGCACCCGCTGGACGGACCCAGCGGTGCCTCCCGGGAGGGACAGAGCCCACACACCGCAGCGTCCCTGTGTCCGACGGCGGGAGACACCACCCCACCGCCCAGCCCATGGCACCCAGCACGCCCGGCTCCCATCCTCCCGCCGCGTGTCTCCCGGCTCCCCCCGGCCTCGCCAGTCTGGCGGAGGGAGGAGCCGCGGCTGGCGGCTCTCGCTGCCATCTGCACCTCGCGGCTCTGGGGACGGGTGGCGGCTCCAGCGCTGCGCTCCCCCCGGGCCGTGGGGATCCCGCGCGGGCTGGTGGCAGGAGGCTGGGGAGCGGCTGGTGCCCCCGGGGGATGCTCTCTGGGAGAAGTCCCTGCAGGCACCCGACCCGAAAGGGAGCAGCTCCCCGCGCGCACGGCACACGCACGGACGCGGGCTTGGCTGTACCTGGCACCACGCCGTTGGTGGCGATCGCGCTCATGGAAATGGCCGTCAGCATCGTCTGCGGGACGAAACACGGTGTGGGCACCCGGCAGAGCTGGGCCGAGGGACAGGGGAGTGGAAGGGAGAGCTGGGGCTGTGAGGGGACGTGGGGCTCCCCGGGGCCACGATGAGATGTGCCACAGGGTGGGGCTGCCCAGGGAGGATGGGTGGACAGACATGGGCAGTCAGGGCTGCTGGCAGGCAGTGCAGCTGCAGGGGCCGAACCCCTTGGAGGGACAGGCAGTGCCATGGGGGACCTCAGGCTGCATAGGACACTGCCCAAGGCCAGCCCACTCAGCCTCTGCTCTGGGGTGACTGTCCTGGCAGGATGGCTCACTGCAGCACAGCAAGGTGCCAGGGCAGGGGACCCCCAGCACATCCCCCTGCATGGCAGCTACGATCTGGGTCACTGCTTGAGCACTGATCCACTGCTGATTCCTCTGGGAAGCTGAAGGCTTCTCCTTGCTCTAAGTGGGGCGGGAGCTAGAGCAGGGGCAGGGGCAGGGCAGGGCAAGGTGGGCTGGCAGATATTGCACCTCTCCACAACCCAGTCAGAAAGACTGGTGACCACCAGATCCCAGGCGGGGCCAACAGGGGCACATCTGGCTCTGAAACTCACGCAGGAGCAGCAAAGGAAGACCATGCAGAAGGATTCCATGATGCCGGCGATCCCCACCACCCAGGTGAGGCGCAGGAAGAGGATGACTCCAAAGATGTTCTGGAGGCAGGGCAGGTAGACGCCCATGAAGGTGCCCATCCTTGGGGCCTGTCAAGGGAACAGCAGCCATCAGGGCTCACGGGCCTGGCTGGCAGAGGAGCAAAGGGTCCTGCTCCTCCTGCAAAGCAGCCAGGGATCCCAGGTGAAACCACCCCCTGATCAAGGCCAAGGGACCCTCTGCCCCCAGGGCAGCCTGTGGCCCAGCACTGCACAGGCAGGGGCTGGGGAAGAGGCTGTGTCCCTCCTTAGTCCTCACCTGCACCGGCTTCTTCTTGCCCCCATCATTGTTCTCAGCCTCCTCATGCTCCCGGCTGCCCTGTGGCAGGTTGGTGTAGTTGGCCAGCCCACTCAGCAGGGACGAGACCATTGGACTGGTGTCCATCTCCTCCTGTGGAGAACAGAGCCCCGAGCTGTGAGGACAGTTCCTGGGGACCCCAGCCAGCCCCAGGACCCAGAGACCTCACCAGAAGCCACCCCACATGCCCACCCTGCACTAGGCGTGTCCCAGTGCCACAGTGCAGGTCAGGGTGCTGCAGGACAGCTGCCCAGCTTGGCCCCCTCCCCAGCATCCTCCCTGCCCCAGTGCCTGCACACCCTACCTCAAAAAGTGCCATGTTCTTGCCATCGTACTCTTTGCCCTTCTCCAGGTCCGTGCTGTTGATGAAGGGGCTGCTCTCCTTGGGATTGCCATCACCTGCAGAGACACCACTGGGTCACTCAGGCAGCCCCTGTCCCTGCCCACATCAGGAGAACCTCCACCATACAAGGTCACTGCTGGGAGAGGTCACAGCCCCCCACAGCTCCCACAGGAGGGCTGACAGAGCTGCGGGCACCATGTTGGCACCCAGTCCCGGCACAGGCAATGGCAGCCCCAGCATCCCAACGTCCAGCATCCCCTCCCACACTACACGCGGGCACGGGCCGCTGTCCCCAGGAGCCACGTGCTGCCCTGCCCAGCTGTGCTGACACGCAGACCCGCCGGAGCGCATCCACGCACTGAGGCGGGCAGACTGGATCCAGGGGGAACCCTCCAGCGGGACAGCTGGAAGCAATAATTCATGGCACCAGGTGCCCGTGGGTGAGCACACCGGGGCTGCCCACAGCACTGCGTCGGCAGGGACAGGATCCGGCCGGCTGCTCAGCGCCAGAGCAGAGGGGATGGTCCCGGCACAGTGCCTGGGAGTGAGGCGAGTGGCCAGGTGTCTGGTCCTGCTCCCAGACACGCACCACAGGACTGGGGGCCACAGGGCAGGAAGGCGTCCGGCAGTGCCACCACCAAGGGCAGTTGGTGCCCGGGGTAGCAGAGCCACCCACAGCAGTGCAGGACCCACAGAGCTGCCAAGATGGGGCCACTGCCACTCACTGTATTAATGACCTAGTGCAGAAGAAACAGAGTTGGCTTAATAGTGAGGAAAACAGCTGAGCTGCAGAGCAGCAGAAATAAATCAGGCTGGAAATGGAGCAGCAGTGAGGACGGCGCTGCCGGAGAGGCACAGCCCTGAGTAAAGGCCCAAAGCGGAGAGGAGCCGGGACACAGGGACCAGGAGCCAAAGGACACAGTGCTGGGCAAATGGCTGGGTAGATGATGGTCCCCACGGCACAGGGAAATGTGGGCAGGGAGGCTGATCCCCGGTCCTGGGCATGGAAAGGAGGGCTCCCTGCCACACACCCGTCCCACCACCATGGCCCCGCAGCCAGAGCAGTTGCACTGCCAGTGGCCGCTGCACCACTGGGCAGGCTGCCTGCGTGAGCAGGGTCACAGACCAGCTCCACACCCTGCGGCCAGGGCAAGAGATGTCCTCTCCCCCATACTTCAACATGGAGCCCATGAGCACCTGGGGGCAGAAGGACAATGCTGGGACAGTGCAGCCACCCACTCATGGTGGCAGCCCCAAGATAGACCCTACAACTGTTTGGAGCAGCCTGGTCCTTTGAAGAGAGCCAGCCTCCTGCCAGTTGACTCATGTTCATGATCCTGGGAGCCAGTGTGCAGCAGTGATTCACCATCTGCAATTCCCCGGCAGACACGGCGCTCCTGGCTGACCAGGAGGTGAAACCCCAAGTGCCACAGGTGACACCAACCCGTGGGCTGGCCCCCACCTCCTGCCATCCCTGGGCTCCTCCAGTGTGAGGCAGCAGGGCAGCAGTGTCCCTAAGGGCCCAGCCACATCCCAGGCCACAGCCCACAGGTTCCTCCTGCACAGGAATGGCCATGGCAGTGGCCCTGAGACACTCCAGCCCATGGGTCCTGCCAGTCTCACTCCAGAGTCCTCTTGGACACACACCCAGCACCCCAGGCTGCACCACTGGCACATGACCTGCCCCATATCCCCCACAGAAAGTCTCAACATGGACCCAATGTGCTCCTTGCTCCAGGTTTGGTATAAAGTTTGAATGCTCATTAGGTAACAGCAACAGTGTGGGCTGGCACCCACCCGCTCACCACAGCTCTCGCCCACCCACAGCAGCTCCGGGACTGTACTGACGTGAGACATCCACCATGCCAACAGGACAACATCCAGGCTAATGCTGGGGCCATCCCCAGTGTGGGGACACAAGGACATAGGACCAGGGGTGGCTGGAGCCCACCTCCTCCTCGGGACCGAGTGGGGCTGGGTGGCAGCCAGGGGGCATGGGCAGCCTGGCAGGGGGACGTGCTTGCAGCCTGGCAAGGCTCTGGGACCCCTCCGGGGGAGCAGAGCCCGCGGGGGCCTCGCCTCGCCGCCTGGTACCCAGCCGACGACATCACCGTGCAGGTTTCCATGGCAACGGCGAGCCACGGCCGCCTCGGCTCCCGCTCTTATGTAACGGCGCAGGCAGCCGGACTCTGGCCCCACATGGCACCCGCGCCCTGGCCCGCTGGCACCCGACGGATGGCGCGGCCCTACCCCCGGCCCCAGCCCACCCACCGCGACCCCGCGGGACTGGCATTGCCCGGCTCCACACGACAGGCGCCAGCAGCACCCTGGGGTGCCCACGCTCCAACCCACGTCACCACAACAGCACCCACAACTCGGATTCCCTCCACCCCCACCGCTGGCCACCGCCCCTTGCGCCGGGACCGCGTCCCGTACCTGGCATCACCCAGGCTTGCCAGGGCCGGCCTGGGGCTCAGGAGCCTCTCTCCTGGTGGTGCCGCTGGGAGGACCGGCACCGGGAGAGGCCCCGTGCCGGTGGGAATGAGGATGCAGTACGGCTCGGGGGGACCCCCGGCCTCCCGCCTCGCCCCGGCCCCGCAGGCTGGAAGGAGTTAAGCACCAGGACGCGGGGTCCCAGGTGACAAAGCGCTCCCGCTCCTGCTCCTGACGGAGACCATTTTGCCGCAGCGGGGCTGGTGCAGCCTCTTCCCGGCAGCTGCCACAGACTCGTGGTCTGCAGGCAGGGGCAGGCAGGGGCAGGCAGGGCAGGCAGGAGCAGGCAGGGCGGGAAGGACAGGCGAGGGGCACTGCACTCGCCCTCAACCTGCCACCGCCACGGCCAGCCCTGGCCGGCGGCACCAAGGGGCTGCTGCCTCCCGGCCCCGGGGACACGTGGGACACTGCCAGCCGCCCCAGCGCCCGCGGGCCTGGCCGTGCCCCGCTGCCCCAGTGCAGCCGGGGCCGAGCAGCAGCGGGACGGGAGCGCTGGACGGGGCTGGCAGCATCGAGGGCAGCAGCCCAGCCAGGAGAGACGGAGTGAGCCGAGCCGTGCCAGGCTTCGATCCCGGCGCTCAGCCGCCCCCCTCCCCAGGGATCATTCAACATGAATCGGCCTTTTAATTTGCTGCGGCGGCTGGAAGGGCTGGCGGCGGGATCGCTGGCAGGAACCCGCAGCCCCGCCGTGGGCACCACGCAGCCCCTCTCGCGGCAGGGTTTCCACCAATCTGCCTGCCCAGGGCAGCCCAGAGCCGACACCGGCAGCCCGGGGCCCCGGCGCCGAGGGACCATCACTGCACTTCCGGAGCCCCCCAGGGCAGTGCTCGGGCAGAAGTCACAATTTGATCTTCTAATGGCTTTTTACTTAGCCCTAAATTGGGTTGGGAAGCGTCATGTCCCTTATCCCAAATCCTCCCTAATCGCTTTACACGGCGCAGGGCACCAAGCACTGGCTGGGGGAGCCCCAGCAGCCACCCCCCACTGGCTAATTAACCAGGGCTGCTGCCGGGGCTGCTGCTGCCTGCTCCTGTCCGACCGCGGCCGGCCCGTCCCCTCCGCAGCACCCAGAACACGGTGAGCCCCAGCCAGGGACATCGGGCGCCGGGGCTGCGGCACTGGCCAGGAGGAGCACTGGGTGAGGAGGGACGTGGCAGGGACAGCCCCGGCCCCACACCCCCTTGCGCCTCCGTCTGTGCTCCTGCACGGGGCTGCTGACAGCTCCGGAACCCCCTGTGCCACCCCCCTGCCCCGGTCCCCCAGCCCCAGGGGCAGCAGCAGTGCGACGGCTGCTCACGGCACTGGGGACGCCTCGGGGCTCCCCTGGAGGCACACAGGACACCTTGACTTTTGTCACAGGACACCTTGACTCCCGGGGCTCTGCCTGCGGCAAGGGGCACCCCAGGGTGACCCCAGCAGCCCGGAGAGCACATGGGCGAGCACGTGGCCCTGGCTGATGTCCCCAGCTGCTGCCGTTTTGCAGGAGCTGCTGGCCAGGGAGGCCACGCTGCTGTTCTGTCACTCCCAGCTATCAAGGGGACTTGACTGCACAGCCACTGCCTGGCCCGGGGCTGCCGGCCCGGGGCAGCTAAGGCAGATGGGGATGGCCAAGGAGCCTTATGGTGGTGGCATCTCTGCACCCACCTGGGCTTCCTTCTCCCCTGCACAAGGGTGTCTGACAGCTGCCCTGGGGAGAGTGACCCTCAAAGAGGCCATGCAGCCCCTGCAGCCCCACTGAGGCAGAGACCACTGGTGGCCGGAGCAGTGCTGGCTCGTGCTGGCAGCGTCATGGCAGTGCCAGCTCCGGCTGCAGCGCGGTGGGGGGGCAGGGGGGTGGGGGAAGGTGGGGGAGGGTGGGAGAGTGCAGTGTGAGGGTGGGATGCTCCCTCTGCCCTAGGGCTGCACTTTGCCCCTCCAGCCAGGAAGCACACTGAGTGGCCTTTTGGGCTGGATTCCTTCACTGCCTGACCCAAATTGGACCAACTGCTACTTCAGACCTATCCTCTTCCTTCCTAAACCTGGGATTATCCTCCCTTTGATCAGCCGGCCCTGCAGCGCAGGATTTCCAGCACAGGCGCTTTGGCTGGCTGCATTTAAACAGCTTCCCAGATTCTCCGACAGCCCAAGTCCTCCCTTGGAAATGGCCATGGACACAAGTTCCAGCAAAGCTCCTGGCCCTGGGTCTGCCCTCCTCGGACATCCCACTGCCCCTGGGCTGGGCACCGTCACGGCAACCTGTGGTGGGGCTGCAGCTGACATCCCCACACCCCAACCAGAGCAGAGTGAGCTGCCAACCTGGACACTGCAGGCTCCTGCTCCCCACTGCCATCACCTCCCCAGAGGGTCTGCACCAGTCCGGCCATTGTCGGGCTGCTGGGGCTGGAGCCCTTCCAGCCCTGGTCATGTGGCTCGCACAAGCTGTCCCGAGCAGGACCTGAGCGAGGACATTGCTGGCCTTTCTGATAAAAATGGCTTAAGTGGCACCCAGGGCTTCAGCGGCTGTGCTGGTCTTGGCAAATTGCTGGACATCCAGCACTGGAGCAGCCAGGACATGTGGAGGGGGCCTGCTGGCATGCAACAGCTCTGCCACCCCCCAGGTTGTGTCCATTGTCCCCGCAGACAGACCTCGTGCTGGGAGTTCAGCATGACCCTTGGCACGGGGGGGGACAACTCAACTCCCCACAACAACTGCCCTTGTCATGGGTGTGGGGGGCTCTGCTGAGCCCCTTCTTACAGACAATCCCTGCTCTCCCAATCCCTCCACACTCCTGCTTCCTCCAGCCCTTCAACCGCCATCCCATAGGGCACCATCTCGCCAGGCTCAGCTCCAGGGACAGTCTGCCTGGTCCATCTGTAGTGGCACTGAGTCCAGCCCTCCTGCCAGACCCCGGGAGAGCAGAACTGCCTGCTGCCACGCCGCCGGCACTGCCACAATGGAAAACGGTGAGTGGAGGAGAAACCCTGGTGTTGCAGAGGGCAAGGGGAGGGCAAGAGCCCAGGAAAGGGCACGGCTGGGGGCCAGTGCGGCAACCCCAGTCCGGCAAGGTGCCCCCAGAAGGTTCCTGCCAGCCCTGACCTTGAGTGGAGCCGCAAATAAACAAGCAAATAAACAGGCTGGGGTCGGCAGAGCAGAGGAACATGCAGAGCCTGGCTGTGGCTGTGCCCAGAGCCCCACTGTGGGCAGCTGGGACCCCCACAGCCACTGCCAGAGCCAACCCTGTCCTCCCGACTGGGGCTTTGGCAGACCCCAAGAGGGGACCTGGGAGGGGGACTTGGTGGGGTCCGTGAGGGTCAGAGGGGCAGTGCAAGTCCTTCTGGGCACACACTGCATCCCCCTGGCTCCAGCCTATCCCTGTGCCCAACAGGAACACACGCAAGTCCAGGGCCTGAGCTACCTGGCTACCTGGGGCTGGACGTGGCCCCGGGGAGAGCGGGGACCCTCACACAGCTCGGCGATGCCGGATGCCCAGGGGGTTCAGGCCGAAGCGACAGCAGTGACGGGGCTGCTGGAGGGCCGAGCGGCCCCTCGCCCGCGGCGGGCAGTGGCCCTGAGCCGGGGCTGCGCCAGGGCTGCAGCGGGACAGGGCACGGTGCGGCACGGCACGGGCTGGACTGGACTAGCTCCGCACGACAGGGCTCGGGTCAGCATGACCGGGCTCGGTTTGGCTTGACTGGGCTCGTCCCCGGGCCGAGCGGCTCCTGCCGGCCCCGGCTCAGGGCCCGGGCGGCCACTTCAGCACCGCGGACAGCGGCGACGGCCCCGGGGGGCGGTGGGTGCGTGGGGGGGGGCGACAGGGACGGGGAGGCGGGAGCCGGGAAGGGAGAGGGGGCCGGCTGCCCAGGATGGGGAGGCGGCTGCCGGAGATGGGGGTGCGGCAGCAGGGAAAAATGGGGGGGCGGCAGCGGGGGTGAGAGAGGCGATAGGGAGGGATGGGGGGGCGGCAGCCGGATATGGGGGGTGGCAGAAGGGAGGGCTGGGGGGGCTGCAGCGGAGGTGCAGGAGGCAGGGGGGGGGGGCGGCAGTGGGGCGCGGAGATCCCTGCGAGGGTCCCGGGCAGGTAGGAACAGGACCGGTGCGGCGGCCGGCAGGGGCTGTCCAGGAGGCGGCGGGACCGGCCCGGCAGGATCGCCCGGAGCTCAGCAAGCTGCCCCCGCCCGGGAGGAGGCTCCCCGGCGAGCCCCGCACGGCTCGGCCGCGCCACCGCTTCCCAAGGCTGCCGCAGCGGCGGGAGTGCGGCCGGGGCTGCGCGGAGGCGCTGGGAGCGGGAGCATCCCCGCACCGCCCGCCGCAGCCCCGCGGGGCCGCGAGCTGCCGTCGCGGCCGGTGTCGGTGCCTGTGCCGCCCGCCCGCCCCGCGGCGGGGCAACCCCAGCCCCCGGCCCCCGGCTCTGCGCCGCTTCTGCCCCCCGCCGGCGCAGAGCCCCGGCCCTCGGCTCGGCGGGAGCGGCCGCCCCGGGGCTGCCCCGCTGTCCCGGTCGCCGGTGCCGGTGCCTCACCTTGGCTTGCGCCGCCGTCGCCGTCCTCGCAGTCGGTCAGGTTGTTCAGCATGGCGCCGGTGCCGCGGCCGCTCGCTGCCGCCGGAGCTGGAGCGCTCGCTCCGCAGCAGCCGCGTCCCCGCGCCGCCCCCCGCGCCGGTGGGAGGGGGCTGCAGTGCGGAGGCGCCCGGGCTCACGGCTCACGGCTGCTGCCGGCGGAGCCCAGCCCGGCCGCCCGCTTCATCACGTATGCGGGAGGCATTGCCCCCGCCGCGGCGGGGAGGGAGGGGGGGCGGCGGCGGGGGGGGCGCGGAGACGAGTGAGCGGAGCGGGGCCGCCTCCCGGCTGCGCCAGGCGTGGGGGGGAACTAGGGCAGCGCTGCGGGCCCGGCTGGCGCGGGCGGGACGGGACGGGACGGCCCCGCAACCGCACCGACCCCGCACCCGCCCCAGCTCCGAACCCCGCCTCCAGCCCCCGCAACCCGCACCAGTGCCCACACTCCGCACCGGCCTTCGCACCGGGCCCGCACCCCGCCGCCAGCCCCCGCATCCCACACCAGCTCCCGCACCGGACCCCGGCGCAGTTCCGGGATCGGGCACACACTCAGGGTGTGCAGTGGGACAGAACCTGCGTCTGCAGGACCGACGCATCTCTGAAGGCGCCTGGGGCCCGGGGTCAGAGCAGCCCCTCCCCGGGCGGCCCCGGCGACCCGCGGGTCCCGGGTGGGGGCAGTTCCCGGGTAGGCAGCACCAGTCAGGCAGGGGACCCTTCTGCAGGCAGCAAGGCCCCGGCCAGGGACGAAGCCCCCTGTCCCAGCAGCAGGACCATTCAGGGCACCTGGAGAGGGGGAGGGATGGCCAGACCACCCCACAGCAGAGCCGGGGAGACGACAGAGGCAGTCGACCCTGCAGCATGGAGAACACTGCCCATAGAGAAGAACAGGCTTGGTCTGACCTCCCCTGGTCCCCAGGGGGCCAGGGTCACACCCAGAACAGCCTCCTCAGACTCATAGATCCAAGGCTGGCCCTGAAGAAGGGCCGAGATGGCACCAAACCCCCCGGGTCCTGTGCTGCTTGTGGAGCCGCCAGACCTCACAACCACCCCCCGCAGGACCAGGGGCACAGGCCACCCGCTGGCTGGGGGCTGCTGAAGGACCTTGTGGGGCTGCTGAGGGATCTTGCAGGGCTGCTTGCAGCTCTCTGTTCTCTCATGCACTTAATCCAGGAGGATCCCCGAGCCGGAGCTGGCTGCAGCTCCCGGCGTCTCCTCCGGCGCGGTCTGAGATCATGACAGCCCGCTGGCCTCCGTTACTTCTTGACGGCTGTAATTAATTGTTTACTTTCTCCTGGTGCGGGGCCAGCTGCTCTGCAGCGCAGAGGCTCCCCGGCTTGACCTCATAGGCGGGAAGGAGGCTCGGACCCCTTGCCCCAGCCCAGCAGGATGATCTGATCCCTGCCCTAAGGTTGCAGCCAGGACCCCCAGACTGGGCATCCCTGGAGAGCTGCAGTGGCACAGCCCCAGCTCCATGGCAAGTGGCACAGGATGGCAGCAGGGAGGGTGGGCAGCTCAGGGTGGGCACCCCCCAGTAAGGAACCTGCATGGCAGCCACTGCATGGAGCTGCCCCAACTAGCCACAGCAGCACCAGCCCCTCACCTCTGCATCCCTTGGCCCTGAGTAGGAGCCAGCACTGGAGCAAGGAAGGGGCTGGCCCACTCCCAAGGGATGGGACTGGGAGGCAAGGGCTGCAGGAAGAATGCAGAAGGCAGAGCCACACTTGCAGGTGGGTCTGGGGGGTTAGCAGAGCCTTCTCCCACGTGGAGGCTGTGGCTGGGCAGAGGGGCAGCGGGCTGGGGTCCAGCCATGGTGAGTGCCAAGCGACGGAGGGTGGTTTTTTGCAGGAGGCCACAGCGCGTGGGCTCGGCACAAGAGGGATTTTCCTGCTAAAACAGATGGGGGGGAGGGAGCACGTGAAAGACCACTAATCCCCTAATCCCTGGATTATGGCTCCATTTCAGGGGTTGGGATTTGACGGCAGCACAGGGGGCTACGCTGTCAAGACTGCATTGGCTTAGCCCATGCGCAGGGTGCCACCAGCATCGGGGGACAAACTGAGGGTGTCTCTGGGGCAGAGCAGACCGAGGGGGCTTGATCCCCCAGCAGAGCACTGACCTAACCCCAGCTCAAATGCCCAGGGCTGGGTATGTGGTTCAGTGTGCTGAGAGTGGGGAGGTTTGGCACAGTTGGGGCATCACCCATACCCTTGCATTGCCTGCAGCCCCACTGCAGGCAGCGCATGTGCATGGGGAAGGAGGAAGACAGACGTTTTTCCCTGGCCATGGAGGGGGGGATCAGCTGCAAGTGGCCCCTGAGTCTGAGTAGCAGGCAGGAGCCTGGCACCGGGCCAGGCAGAGCATCAGTGCCCCACTTAACTGCAAGAGACTGCCCGGGAATGACGATGGAGAGAGGCATGACTCCTCTGCCAAGCCAAGGAGCATCCCTGCAAAGTGTCCTGTACCCCTGCAGAGCCTCCTGAGAACGTCCCAGACCCAGTCACATAGAGCCTGGGTGGGGGGAACCATTCCCACAGGCATTCCCGGGGCCAGCATCCCGGCCATCGGCCACACAGCCCTACCCTGTCCTGTCACCGGCAGCGGTCAAACCTCCCAGGAGTCAGACACGTGCTGGAGGTGCTGGGAAACCTCCTGAGGGCAGGGAGCGGGCAGCTGGCAGCACGCCACCCGGAAAATGGGGCAGCCACGCTGTGGAGATGC
Source organism: Lepidothrix coronata (assembly GCF_001604755.1). Lineage (NCBI taxonomy): Eukaryota > Metazoa > Chordata > Aves > Passeriformes > Pipridae > Lepidothrix > Lepidothrix coronata. The sequence continues at coordinate 3,445,876 of NW_016690279.1, forward strand.
CGGTCAGCACGGCTGCACCACCTGCTGTGATCCCCGGGCACAGTCGGCAGCCTGCCCACCTGCATCCTGCCAGGATGGGACACGAGGGGCTCAAGGGTGTGAGGGCAGGCAGAGGGCCTGTAGGAAAGAATGGCTGTGGCAGGAGAGATCCCAAGAGCACACAGAGGTGGGGGGAACCTGTAGGTGCAGCAGGGCAGGAGGGCAGTGATGCCCATACCCAGCCAAAGGTCATGGCAGAGGGTTTGCATCACAGTGTGACCCACACCGCCCTGTTCTGACAGCCCCATGAGTCCAGGGGCAACATGTCCTGCAGCACCTCAGCAGGATGGAGGGGTCTTGTTCATCCCCATCCAAACAGGTCTGGGCCCTGCCAGCAGCACTAGGGTGAAAACAGAGCCCATAGGCAACGTGGGCACCAGCTGGGACTTGCCACCAGCTCCATCAGTGGGACAGGACATGGAGGGGGACGGTGTCCTGTGGGGCTGGGAGAGGAGCCACGGGAATCAGTGTAGCTGCTTGAGGTCAAGAGCAGAAGGGCGGCAGTGGGACAGAGCGGACAGGAGGCCATGGGGCAAGGCAGGAGCTGTGAGCTCCTGCGTCATAGGAGCCCAGTACCACGCGCAGCTGGCGCAGCGTCCCCAGCTGCCCTTGCCCAGATGTCTTGCCGGCAGCAGGGCCGTGGCAGCGGGCGGACGGGCAGCCTGGCACAGGGATCAGCAGTGGAAGCAGCCTCCTCCTGCCAGGCCCTGCTCCCAGCGACGCAGTTGAGGAGCCCCCAGGCAGCCTCATGCCGGCCGCAGCACACTGGGGATGCCAGGCAGCTGCTGCCAAGCAAGGGCCAGAGGGCCCAGTGATGGCCAAGGAGCAGCTGCACAGCCACCACTGGCCACCGCCAGAAGGGTTGGGTGTGGTATCGGCTGATGAGGCTCTGGAGTGTCCTGTGTCCAATATGGCACCTCTCACCCAACACCACAGCCTGTGCAAGGACCCCCACCCTGGCACCCCACTGGACCACTTGTGGTGGGTTCAGTGGCACAGAGAGGCCTTGGGAAGGTGGTGCAAGCAGCAGATGGGGCTTCAGCTGCTCCAGCCCCCCCAACAGCATACCACCCCCATATCATTGGCCCCTCCATGGCACAGCCCCTTGGTGCTTCTAATGACACCCCAAAGGCACCCGATCTGCCACAAACCTGACCTCAGTGGCTGAATGGGGAAGCCAGGAGCTGAGGGAGATGGGGGGCCAGGGGAGGCTCCTTAGCAGTCCCCATCTCTCACAGGCACCTCTCTGTGCCCTGTGCCTCGAGTGGGGGCCCTGCCCCATCCCTTGTACCCTGGTCCCTCTTGGTAGTGGCCCTGCATAGGGGTGCAGCCAGGGCTGGTGAGATCCTTACTCTATCCAAGCCCCCCCAGGAGTTCACCTCCTGCCCAGAGCCAGCCTCACACAACTGCCCCACAAAATCCTGTCCATTGCCCATGGCCCACGACCCCATGGTCCCACAGCCCCCAGCTGAACCCCCCCTCCTCCAGCACCAGGAGTCACGGCAGGGATGACACCAGGACCGGTTTCCATGGCAACGAGAGAGGCTCCTTAACCGGTTGGTTGCCATAGCTACTGCCGCCGAGCCTGGGTGCTTGGGATGCGGAGAGGCTTCGCGCTGGCGATGCCCCGGTGCCCTGCCGGGCTAGAGCGGCTGCCCCACGGCCAGCGCAGGGGGCAAGGGGGGAGCAGCCCCACCGCCCCGGGTGGGTGGGGGACACAGCCTCGCGTTGGGTCCCGGAGGAAACCCATCGATCCCCTGCCCCGCGGGGGCCCGGCTCGCCCCGCCCCCGCGGCGGGACCGGGTCCCCCCGGGGCGGCGGCACCGGCGGGTCCCGTGGGCGGGGCGGGGCGGGGCCAGGAGGGGGCGGGGTCTGGCGGGACACACCCCCTACCGGAGCCGTCCCGTCCCGGTATCGCCCCCTGGCGGTGCCGGGACCCCGCGCAGCGCCGTCCGCCCCCGCCCGCATAGACCCCGCACAGACCCCGCGCCGCCACGTCCTGTCCCGTTCCTACCCGACCCGACCACCTGGGCCCAGCCGCGGTCCCGGCCGTACAGCGACAGTGACCTGCGCCCGGCCCCGGGGCCCCCGTGGCGGGGCGCTGCCCGTACCCTGCCCGCGCCCTGCCGGCACCGGGCGGTCCCTTCCCGCGGCCGCCCCTGCCCGCGGTCCGCACGGGGATGAGATTTCTCCCCAGCAGCACCAGCGTGGGGCCGCTCCCGGGCAGGGCTGGCCCGGGGGGGAGGCCTCGAGCCTCGCAAGGGGCCCTGAGGACGGCACCAGCCCGCGGAGGGGCTGGGGGTCCACAGGCTGCCCCGAGCGTCCCAGGACCATTCCGGCAGAGGGAGCACGGCTGGCTGCAGGCCCCTCCCCGCCCCCGGAGCACCCTGAGGTCCCTGGGATTTCCATCGCTCTGAGCCGCCAACAGCCCCACGCATGACACTGGGATGGGGCCAGGAAGCACTGGAGGCTGGTCCCTCCCGGCACCGCTGCTGTCCGCAGCCCCAGTCAGCCCCGCAGCTGCCAGCCCCACATATCCCCTCCCACCCATCCCCCAGGAGGTGGTATCCAAGGTCCCGGCGCAGTGGAGCAACACAGGGCATGACCTGGGGCAGCCTGGAGACTCCCTGCACACTGCCCAACCCCTCAGCACCCACCCTGCCATGGCCATGACCACCCCACAACGTAGGGTGGGTCCTGGGCACCCCTAGCAGGCCCAGCCACTGGCTGTCCTCTGGGAGGGCACAAGGTCACAGCTCAGACAGGAGGATGTGTCCCTCGCTCCCACTGTGGCTGCTTGCCGTGCCCACCCCAGCTCCTTGCAGCCCCACACCAGCAGACTGGCTGCCAAGCCAATTTCCTGGAGGGCCACAGAACTCAGCCACAGCCCCAGCTCATCGTCTGCTCTGACTCAACACAGCCCACGGGCCAGGCCCAGCTGCCCCAGATGCCACAGGGTGACAAGTGGCCCTGCACCTCCTTGCCAGTGGGTCCAGCCCTACATTGCCCACCATGGCAGGATCCCAGACAGGGGCCCCGCGGGCCGGAGCCCACCATCAGGGGCACAGCCAGCCCAGGGGCCGTGGCGCCCATCCGGCTGCTTGCGCCTCCCACCCGCGCCCTTCGCCGAGGGTGCAAGGTCACAGCTCCAGCAGCACGGTGCTGCCGTCGGCCGGTTTTCTGGGATCGATACGGCTCTGGTGACAGCACAGCCCCACCGCCACGTCCCCTGAGCACCGCGAGGCGATGGCTGCCAGCTCCAGTGCCTGCGTCCACGGCAGCCTGGCGGCCACCATGGGCTGGCCACAGCCTGCCTTCCCCACACCCTCACCCTGGCCTGGCCACAGCCACTCTCCACCGTGGCTCCCCGGGGAGCAGTGTGGCCTTTTACCCACAGCCGACCCCCAGCCATACCCCCGCTTCATCCCGCTGCCAGTCCCACAGGAGCAGGGCCTCCTCGCTCTGACAGCCCCTGGGACAGGGACAGAGGAGGGGAGCTCCCTGGGGGAACAGGGGTGATCCCGGGAAATATGTCGGGATGAGGGGTCCTGCCTGGGTAGCCAAAACCCAATCCCCACTCTGCACCCTCCATCTCCCGTGTCCCAGAGCTCCACGCCATCCCTGTTCCAGGGGGTCCGCACCACTTCCGAGGGGCCTGACAGACCGACCGTCACTCCGCACCCCCCCGTGGTGCCCCGACGGCCCGGCCCTTCCCACGGACCCTCCCCGCCGACCTTCCCCGCGGACCCTCCCCACGGACCCTGCCCTGCCTCGCAGACCCTCCCCACGGACCCTCCCCGCGGCCCTTGCCCTGCCCCCGGAGCCCCCCCGAGCCCCCCTTGCCCCCGGCGCTCACCCCCGCCGCCGGTGACGGTGAAGCGCCCGCTCATGGCCCCGCCGCCGCCACAAGTGTCTCCGGCCGAGGCGGCCGCCGAGCGCGGCCCCGCCGGGCGCTGACCGGGGTCCTAGTGCCCGCGGCACCGCCCGCCGCGCCGCCCCCGCGGCCGCAGGGCTGGCTCCAGTCCGAGCGGGTCGGCCCAGCCCCGTTTCGTTCGGCTCGGTTCGGCTCGGTCCTGCCCGGCCGGCCCGACTCGACGGGACGGGACCGCTCCACTCCGCCGCGCCCGGTCGGAGTCGCAGCCGCTGCCGAACTGGGGGTGCTTGGGACCGTGCCCCAACGGGGCGGGAAGGACCGAGACCGCGCTCTGCCCCCGCCCTGCCCGGAGACTCGGCCACTAATTACAACTAATTACGGCCCTGGGGCTGTGGCCGCCCCACCCTGCCGCGGACCCGGGCACCCCCGGGCACAGCCCCGGCCCTGGCCCCGCCGCCAGGCTCTGCGGCCGCGCAGACACAAGCCGGGGCCGGGGGGCTTCTACGGGGTCAGCCCGCAGTGGGGTCCTGGCTACAGTGGGTAGTCCGGTCACACGCCGTGTCCCGGCCATGCGCCGTGTCCCAGTCGGTGGCAACCGCCCGCTCCTCAACGCCGGAGCGCAGGGGAGGGCAGCGGGGGGCGGGATACGCGGAGCCACAGCCTGGGGGGCCTGAGAGGGGGCCGCGCCTGGCATAGGGCTGATGGCGGGTGATGCTGGGACCAGCGGATATCCTCCCCGGTGAGATCCAGTGTCCCTGAGGGATCCACAGTCCTTAGCACAGGGGTACTTGGTGGCAGCCCCCCACCCAGTGCCCCCTTCCCCACAGGTGCTGACACACCCCAGCCCAGGGGAGGGCGATGCCCCCGGCAGGAAGGGGTTCTCTGCACCGTGGCTGCAGCCACTGATGGAACACTCGAGGCTGTGTCCAAAGAATTGTCTTTATTACAAATGGGCAGGTGGTTGGCAGAGCAGGTGGTTGGTGGAGTGGGCAGCGGGCAGGAGTGGTCAGACCCCCATGTCCCGCCCCAGTGCGAACCCAGGCGCCAGGCTGAGCCAGTGGGGCTCAGCCCGATCTGGCATCGCTGGCTCAGGAAAAAGACAAATTTGTCTCAAATCTGTGTGCGGTTTGCACCAGGCAAACGCCTCTGTGCTGTGGAGCCAGTGCTGGCAGGGGTGACACGATGCCAGCTGTGGCAAGAGTCCTGCTCCCTATCTGGGGCTCCCTGAACTGGGCAGCTCCCAAGAGGTGACCCCAGGACCCCCTGTCCTTTCCTGCCAGGGACATGGTGAAGCCCCCTCCTCGGCTGGGGCTGGCCACAGCCAGGAGGCCCCCGGGGGTCAGCCTGTGAAACGGGAGCCCGCAGGTTGGGAGTGGTGAGAAGGGAGCAGCGCCGGCTGAGCCAGCGGCTGGTCGGGCCCTCAGTGCTGGGGACACTGCAGGATGTCATACTTGACGTAGCCCACCCGGTCCACTTGGTAACGCGGTGTCATCCTCCAGTAGAAGTCGCCCCGGCAAAAGTGGTACTTGTCTGGGCAAGGAGGGGGCAGAGGGAATGGAGGGTCAGAGGGGGGCTGGCCATGTGGGGACCCATCCCAGTGGCTGCCCAAGCAGCAGAGGCACCTGGCACCCTGCATCTTGCTGGGTTTCCTGCCAGCCCCACTGCAAGGACCCTCTGGAGCTGATGGCGTGCCCTACCCCAAGGCCATTCCCCACATACCCAAGCACCCTGAGTCCAGGACCAGGGCAATGCAATCCCTGCCCACAGGAGGCTTGGGGCAGCCTGGGGGTATCCACATGGCACCCACCCACCAGGTTCCACTCACCTTGGTAGAGGAACACGTTGTGTGAGTCAAGGGGGACACCAGTGAAAACGTCATCGATGGCACGGGGGTAGCCCTTATCCACCCTCTGGACCTTCACATCCAGCCTGTGGGAGAGCAGAGCTGTGCTCAAGGCTGCTCAGAACCCCCCTCCCAGCCCCTTGCCAGGGGCACGGGCAGGCACTGCTGCTCTCTGGTCCTGCTCACCTCCAGTAGTTCTCCCCACTGAAGAGCAGCACTTTGCCACGGCCCCGCTGCAGGGCCCCCGAGATGCGGCCGGCTTCCTTCCCTATACCCAGCTTCTCGATCCCCCGGGGGCCCAGCACAGTCTTCCCAGAAAACACCCAGAACTGCCGACCTGTGGTGGGAGATAAGTGGAGGTGTCAGCTGGCCCTGGGGGCACCCCGGCTGCCAGTGGCACCAGGGTCAAGAGTGGCAGGGGCAGAGCTCACCAGCAAAAAAGAAGACTCTCTTGGTGAGCAAGTCCTGGAAAACGGCATCGATGGTGGCCGGGAGGCCAGGCCAGGTGTCAGCAACAGAGAAGGCACCCTGGATGCCCGATTTCCAGAAGGGTGAGTGGGTCCAGTATTTCCTAGTGGGGAAGGTTAGCCATCCTGATCACCCCAGTCTGGCACAGCCCAGTGGCCCCTCACACCCCCAGCACAGCCCCCTGCTCCCCCACATCCCTTCATCACCCCAGCACTGGCCAGGGAAGGAGGTGTCAGGTGCTGCTGCTCACCCATCCTTGAAGAAATACAGCTCCCCGTTGATCTCTGTGATAGCATCAAAGTTCCTCTCCATGCAGGCATCCAGGCTGGGATCCACAGGAATGGGCACAGCTGTGGGCTCCGGCGTCTCCTCCTCCTCCTCCTCGGTGGTGGAGGTGCTGCCAGCCTCTGTGGGCAGGGGCTGGGGCTCCTCTGTGGGCACTGGCTGGGGCTCCTGTGTGGGCAGGGGCTGGGGCTCCTCAGTGGGGGCAGGTGCAGTGGGCTTAGGGCCAGAGCCACGACCTGGGCAAATACAGGGCAGGCTGTGAGGCTGGGGCCAGCCTCATGCTGTGGGCCCCACGGTGTGCCCAGCTGTGGTGCAGCTGCTCACCATAGAGGTACTGGATGCCCTGGACATCATCAGGGTGCAGGTGGAAGTCCTGGATGTAACTGTACATGGGGTACATCAGGGCCTCGCGCACGCTGGAGTGGTCCAGCCCCAGTGAGTGCCCGAACTCATGGGCAGCCACCAGGAAGATGCTGTAACCTGGGGGAAAGCATCGGCCTCAGCACCCAGTGGGGCACAATGGGACAGGATGTGCCATCCAGAGACCATGGGCCCCACAGTGAGTGTGGTGCCACAGCGTGGATCTGGGCAGCACAAAGAGGAGCACAGGCATAGGGGACAGTACCTCTGTCAGGGCAGAAGCCCCACTTCTTGTCGGTGTCATAGTTGCTGGTGGTGGCACACCAGAGCTTGCCATCCTGACGGCCCTGGCTGGTGCAGGCACTGTAGGACTGCCCCAGGAAGGTGAAGGGGAAGACACACGGGTCCCCCTGGGAGTTGCCGCCGATCACCGCCGTGTCTGCAGTGCAATGTCAGTGGGGCTGGCCCCAGCCACACTGACAGCCCTGAGATCTCTCATGTGCCCACCCTGCGTGCCCCCCGTCCCACCCCGCTGGCACCTCGGTTGGGGCAGAAGCCGTATTTCTTGTCCTGGTCGAAGTTGGCAGTGGTGGCACACCAGCGGTAGCCGTCGGAGCGCCCGTCCGTGGTGCAGGTATCGTAGGAGGTGCCGTCAAAGATGAAGGGGAAGACACAGGGGGCCCCATCACTGTTGCCGTCGTTGGTGTAGAGGACTGTGGGGCAAGGGGGAGTGAGGAGGGCCCCAGGCACTGCGGTGCTGGGCAGGGGCTGTGGCCAAACTGCAACTCACGCTCGCTGGGGCAGAAGCCATATTTCTTGTCCCGGTCATAGTTGGCAGTGGTGGCACACCAGGGCAGCCCATCCTTGCGCCCCTCCGTGGTGCACTGGGAGTAGGACTGGCCCTCGAAGATGAAGGGGAAGTGGCATTCGGCACCGTTGGCATTCCCATGACGAGTCTTCACCACTGCTCAGAGAGGGGCAGCTCAATGCCAGGCCTGGGGCTGGTGCCCTCAGACACCCCGACCCCCCACACCCTGCCCTTACCTAAGCCATTTCCCAGCGTCCAGAATTCGTCATCGTCAAAGTGGGCATCACCCTGGATGCCCTGGCCCGGGGGAAAAGCATGGGCCAGGAGCCCGTCCTTGCCATCGAAGGGGTATCCGTCCCCGTGCTCTGCAGGGAAAAGCACCCTCAGAGCTGGCCTTGCCAGAGGAGCCCTCATGCCCCCGGTGTGCACACAGACCACCAAGCCCCGCTGGCACATGTTGGGGCAGAGGAACCCTCTGCAAAGAGATGTGGGACAAGGATCCCACAGGAAGGATGTATCACCGGCCCCCTTCTCGCTCCCTGCCTGCCCACAGAACATCACCTTGGGTGCCAAACATGATCATGATGTCTGCCTCGCCACTGTATATCTGGGTGAAGGTGAGGGGGGTCACATCGCTCCACACTTGGAACGCCCGCCTGAAGGCGTCATCGATCACGGCACGGTCCAGGTCAGGGGAGTAGTTAATCACCCTGCCAGGGATGCAGTGGATCAGTGCTGCCAGGTCCCATCCTCATGCAGGAATGACCCTGCTCTGCACAGGGATGTGCCCCCATCCCAGGAGGAGACAGCAGCATTGGCATGGCTGGGCAAAGCAGCCACCACCCCCCTCGGTGTGGGGCTCAGATGCTCTCCCAGGCATCAGGGAGCAGATGCTGCTGCTGTACCAGCGTGGCCCTGGCAGCGCCAACACCCAGCTGTGCCAGCAGCACCAAGCCCAGACAAGGGTTGAACAGAGGCTGCTGCCCACCTGGTTCCTCAGGCTGTCTCCATCCCCCTGGGACCATTGCCCTGCGGGCAGAAGGGTTTTCATCTCCAGGGCAGACTCACCGGTATGTCAGGTCCATGTGGTCCCACTTGAGGTCCCCCTCAAAGGTGAGGAAGGTTCCCACGTCGGGGACACCACAGCGGGGAGCTCGCATGGCCTCCAGCGTGGCAGCATCCAGCTCCCCCGTCTCCTCCAGGCCCAGCTGCTTCTGCATCTTGCGCAGCGCCTTGCCCAGGGACACGTGCCTGCTGCCGGTCTTTGCCTCCGCCTCCGTGGTGTAGCCAAACTGCAGCAAGTAGCGCTGGGGAGCAAAGGTGGCCCAAGGGTGAGCGAGCTCCGGCACCCTCAGGCACCCATCCCAGCCTGGGCACCTCCCAGGGCTCAAGGAGAGAGACAGCTCTCAGGCTCTGCCTGCATCCCCTCGCTGCCGCCCCGGGAGCCCCTTGAGATCCTGGGTGCTGGGAGGGGACCACAGGGCCACACTCCCCTCACCTCTGCCAGCTGCAGATCCGGCAGGGTGCTGACCAGATCCCCCGGGAAGGTGACAACTGCCTGTGGCTTGCCCTGGAGAGGGGCTGCACAGCAGGAGACAGCCAGCAGCCCCACGGCAAGCGGGGCCAGGAGGAGGAGTGCCATGGTGTGTTGGTGGCAGGAGGGCTCTGGCTGTGCTGGTCCCCGCTGTCTGCTCTAGGTGCTGCCGGGCTCCCCGCTCCTATTTATGGGCCAGGAGGGCAATGAGTCACCCTCAGACCCCTCAGCGCCGATTCACTCCCTTCCCACGGTGACGAAACACAGACTCAGGCTCCTCCGATCGCTGCCTTAACTGTTTCATCACCTTGTTTACTAAACACACTGCATCCTGCAGCCACGCAAGGACAGGATCGTGGGAGGGTGGCTGGGCAGATGCACTGGGCAATGGCACAGCACAGCACAGCCACCCTGGGGCTGCCCTGCACAGGGCACTGCCCTGCTGGCCCCAAGACTGTGGTGGCTGTGGGGACAGCAGGGGGTCACTGGGGGCTGGCTGGGTGCTCAGGACCCTGCAGCTGTGTCATCACACTGGCTGACACTGAGCTTGGCTGGCCAAAGGCTGATGGTGCCAGAGGCAGACCCATGGGGGCCTGGGTGGGCATGGGGGCAGAACCAACAGCAGAACCCCTGCCTGAGCCCCAGTGCCTGCAACCCACCTACCCAAAAGCTGGAAGCTTGGACCCCTACCAGGACACCGCATCCGTCCCCACCACAGCTGTATCACCCCAGTGGGTCAGAGTGTTTCCAGCACTGGAGATCCCAGTGGCTCCTCTCCCCATGGTACCTCTAAGTCCACATGTCATCAGCCAACTGGCAGAGCCTCAGGGGACCAGGGGCAGTGCCTGCCCGGGAGCAGCTCTGGGCATGGGGACACTCCACCTGGTGCCATGGGACATGGGGGTGCCCTATCCTCCCTGTGCTGCTCCACAGGGTGCTGCTGACTCAGATTCCCACCCCGCACAGCACAGACCTTGCCATGGGATGGTGTTTTCCTGCTTCTCCCAAAGTGCCGACGCTTGTGGGAACAGGAGCGGTGAAGGGGAAAGCAAACAGGGATGAGGAGCAAGGGGAAAACAGATGGCAGAGAGCAAGGCGCAGCGTCAGCGGGGGGGAGGGAGGGCTGCTGCAGCCCAGCAATGCTGCCTGAGACACAGGTCCCAGGCTGGATCCCCTGCTCCAGCTCTCGCTAACCCAGGCTCACAGGGCCCCACGGACTCCTCGACTGGCTTTGTCAGGAGCATCTTCTTGTTCCCCCCATTCCTGTTGGTGCCTGTTCTCCTGGCTCCCAACAATCCCAGACTGTATCCCAGCAGCCACCCACTCCCCCCTATCACCCCAGCTCTGGCTGAGCCGAACCACCAGTTCCTGGCCCAGCCAGAGGACAAGCAGGTTATGTTGGCGCCCAGCACAGCTGGGGATGGTGAGAGGAGGGGGCCACACTCCCTGTGCCCTTGCAGAGGAACCCCAACGCCCAAGGGAGGGATCATCCCTGGGGCAGTATCACCTGCCAGGTGCCCGGTGCTGGCAGGATGTAGCTCAGGGCCACGGCACAGGGAGCTCCCAGTAGTGTGAGCCCTGACGAGAGGAAGCAACAGTGAGAAATCAGGGGGTTGCCTCACTCCCCACCACAGTCCTGCAAGAGCAGCCCCTGTTCCCTGGCGCAGGATGTTGCTCCACAGGCAGCCACCAGCCTGTGTCGGGTGTGAGAAACACAACCAGCCAAGCATCCCTCACAGCAGGACACAGCCCAGGGACCCCACAGCCAGATCATCCCATTGCCCCCTCCAGCCTGCCCCCCTTGCCCCTGTGCATGGCCCAGCTCTTTGCCAGGCAGGAGGCAGTGGCTCCCTGTGCTCCCTGCCCAGCCAGCAGCCGAGGCAAGGAGGGGGCTCTGTCACAGTGCTCCAATAACCTGCTGCAGCTGATGGATCCTGAGGCATGTGGGGAGTAGGCACTGCTCCACATCCTCCGCTCTCCAGGCTGCCAGGATCTCAGCCTGCAGCACAGAGCTGTTGATGGAGCTGGGTGCTAAAGAACCCCCGGGGCAGCTCAGGAAAGGTGACATTTGATGCCAGCTCCCGGATGCAGCCAGAGGGTCAGATCCGGCTCTGTCCTCTCTGTCGCTGTGGCAGATCCCTGGGCCTTTCTCATGCTATTCCTATCCCTCATTTCCACCACAGGCAGGAGCCACAGCTCCCACAGCATGGGCACACTGCCATGGCACCCCCACAACACACCATGGTGCTGTGCTGCCTGGGGCATCCCACGGGCAGAGCCACGGCCCAGCAGCACAGAGCAGCACTGGCAAGAAAGGGGTTGGGAGGAGAGTGGGGGCTTGGAGCAAGCAATGGCAGGAGGAGCCAAGAACCAGTGCCCCACACACCGTGCACCCCATCCTGGCCAGCCCTGGGGCAGTGGGAGCCCCAGTGGGGGGTTGCTGACCACAGCTCTGCCCTCGGCCTGGCCGCTCCCACTGACTCACGGTCCCGCTCACCAGCTTCCTCCTGGTATCATCCCGGGGGATTTTCTGGTGACTCTCTGGAGGCTCGGCAGGGAGCAGAGCAAGGGCAGCAGGGAAACCCCCGTGTCTGGCAGTGCTGGCACCCTCCATACCAGACAGGGAACTCTGTGGGATGGGCTTGGCACTGCTGGCATGAACCCCATGAGAGCTGCCTGGGCCAGCTCGGCTTGGGAGCTGGGGCAAGGCACAGGTCCCTTGGCACGGGCACATGTGGAGGGATGCTGCGGCTGGAGGGAGAGGAGGGCAGAGGTGACCAGGGGTGGTGCCACAGGCAGGGGAGGGCTGTGGCTGGCAGGGACCCCAGGAGCTGTGCCCAGCCTGGGCTGCCTGTGGCCCTGTTTACTCCCAGGACCTCCAAAAAGACAAGTGAGATGGAAAAAACCACACAGACATCCTCCCTCCCAGACACTGCCCGAGCCACGAGGCTGCCTGTCACCACCACTTCTCCCAAAAGGGGAAGGAACAGCCACCGCAGCCCCTTCCCACGCCCTTACTCATGACCACCCTCATGAAGACCCTCTGTGGGAAAACTGGTCCGGGACCCCGGAGGGGGCTGGCTGCCTGCCTGTATCCCTGCCCGGGACAGGGGCTGACAGGACACAGTGACATCTCTGTGTGGCTTCAGGTCTCCTACTGGGAAGTGCTGGTTGGGCCAGCAGTGACAATTGGGGATATTGTATGGAACCAGAGCATGGACCCTCCCCAGCTTTATTCCTGTTGTGCAGGTGAGCAGGAGCAGGGTCAGCCAGGGAGGGAACATGGCACCAGCCGGCCAGGGAAGAGGTCGAACAGCCGCAGCCACAGGGTGCACCAGGGTGACAAAGGTGTTGGAGAACTGAGGAGCTGGGGGTGAGAATTGAGGAGCTGGGCACCCTGGGCAGGGCTCAGGGGGGCACAGGAGGGGAGGACAGGCCCAGGTGTGTGGATGGCATTGGGCACTCTAGCAGTGTGAGGGGCCGGGCAGGAGCGCAGTGGCAAGGGGAAGTGGGGTGGGAGAGAGTCAGCATCTTGTGCGGGTGAGACAGCACCGGGTCAGGAAGATCAAGCGCCGGTCACAGAGGGAACACAACCTGTGCAGAGGGAAGGGAGCACTTGGACTTGGCAGATGCCACAGGGAGAGCCAGTGCCACAGCCAGACTCCCCAGCCAGCAGGCAGGGCACCAGTGTGTGTTACCAGCCAAGCCAAGCAGCTGCCAGCCCCCCTGCCCTGAGCCCATCCCTGCTCCTGTGCCATGGGCTCTGCAGCATTCCGTGGCCAAGGAGCGGAGCCGACACCCCGGCACTGGCTGACCTGGCCTGTGGTGTGCATGGTGACCCAGCATGGGGATGCTTGGCACAGAAGCAGGGCAGGGCACGGGGAGCAGCTCTGCGTCAGAGGCTTGGAGCCCCATCACTCCTGCTCAAGGGCTCCAGACAGAAACAACATTCCTGCACACACTTCCCGTATGTGCTGCCCCGGCGCCGGGCCCCGCGTGGGCTGGGACTGCAGCCTCCAGCTGGGCCCAGGACCCTTCCTGGCAAACCACCCCACGTGCCACGGCCCTGCAGCGCTCCAGCAACACCAGTGCCCAGCCTGGCACCCCTTCCCTGCCTACCCCAAGCTCTGTGGATGCACCTGCTCAGCTCCTTGCCTGTCCCTGCCTCTCCCTTGCCTCACCTGGGGAAGTCCCCACCCCTCAGCACCAGTTTCTTGCAACCCTTTCATCCCTGTTTGCCCGGGGCAGGAGGTGGTGTTCTGCCCCCTCAGCCCCGCTGCCCCCCAGCCCCTGTGCTGCTGCTCCCACAGCCTCCGTCTGGGTGAGGATGACGTGGCCGGTGTCACCGGGCGGCTCACCCCTCCCTGCAGGCACTGAAACCAGCACTGCCGTGTCACCACCCCTCCCAGCAGCAAAACACACATGACAGATCCCCTGGCTGCCACACCTGCTCCAGGCACACAGGTGGGTGGCACAGTCACGTCCCTGCACTGGGCTGGGACATCACCTTCCGTGCCCTCCCCAGCCGCTGCACACCCTGGGAACCCCTCCCCAAATCTGTTGGGGTCCCACCCAGAGCTCCATTTACCGGGCACCAGGGCCAGTGGCCAGCACAGTGACACAGCCAAATGCTGCAGGGCTCTTGTGCTTCAGGACTTGCTTTGCTGCTAACTCTGTCCCATCCCTTGACCCTCCTCCCACCTCAGCTTCTGCCTCCAGCTTTGACCAACCTTTGCTCTACCAAACTTTCCCACCTGCCGGGAGCAGGAGCACAGGGTGTTCAGGCAGGTGAGAGGGGCACAGGGTTCAGGTCACTCACGGTGCCTTTGGGAAGGGGGGCTCGTGGGCACCCCCACGACTGTCACCCCCTCAGCATCCCCTTTGGGGTGACCTGCAGGATCAGCCCCGTGGAGGCACCTCTTGGGGGCGAGGCAGGAGCTGGGAGATGAGCGGGGCAGGACGGGGCTGGGTGGCCGCCAGCTCCGGAGGGCACAGCTGCTGCGGCGGGCCATCAGTGGCACAGCACAGCACGGGTGGGCAGCGCTTTGTGCCTGACAACGGTGACACAGGCACGGCAGCTGCCTGCTAAAACAGGAAGAGCAGCGATTGTGACAATGACGGGGAACCTGCCTGCCCGTGCCCGCGCTCGAGGGGACAACGCGGCGACAGGAACCCGCGGCTGCCAGCGACGGAGAGGCTCGGGAATAAGGAGCGGGGGTTTGTGGAAGGTGGAATATGGGCAAAACTGGTGGTATTTAATTGTAAACTGCGCGAAGCAGAAGGAAGGGTGGTGGATGCAACACGCTCGGGTTTCAGTAAAACATTTGACAACTGTTCTAGAGCTTGCTGCCAAATTAACTCAGAGCAGCTCAGTTGTCAACACAGGCATATGGACAAAGCCCAGGCAGCCCGGGAATGGCACACACGGCCTGGCTGCCCTCAGGGAGCTGCCATGGCCACACAACCTTTCAAAACCAGGCATTGTGGAAGGGGAGGAAGGCAGCCCCTGGGCTGCAGGAGCACCGGGATGGAGAGAGCTGCTGTGCTGCCAGGGCGGAAGAAGGGCTGGAGAGCACCTGGCTGGGAGCTGCTCAGAGTGAGCAGTGACCCCAGACCCCAGAGCCTGCTCAGCCCTGGGGTTAAGTGACCTCCTCTCATGGGGCAGGAGGGAGGGGGACTGAGCAGAGCAGCCCCCCAGGACCAGTCATGGGCAGGACTGCAGGGCTGGCAGAGTCTGGGAGCCCCAAGGCAGTGCTGGGTACTGACCCCCCACTCAGGGGAGCTTATCTGGGCAAAGCCCGGCACAGGGGGTGAGCACAGGGAACGGGAAGAGCCCAGCACAGCACATACCCGAGGCCTCTGGGGCCCTGCAACACACACAGTTCTCTGCCCACCTTGTTTATTTTACTTATATTTCAGTAATTTGCTGATTACCATTTTTTAACTAACCAGCAGTGATGAATCAGCAGCACGGGAGAGGGTGGAAACCAGTGGCCTTGGACCGTGGCTCCGAGGTCTCAGGGTCTGGGAAGGAAGCCACAGGTTCCCTCCAGAAGGGGAAAAAAAACATCCAGCAGCAGGAGCAGCAGTTCTGGCAGGCACGGGGGAGCCAGCTGTTTGCATCCAGCAGCTCCAAACACATCCTGGAAAGGCTGCTGATGGTCCCAAAGCCTTGCGGGAATGGCAGCCATGGCTCCAACACGGGAGCAAGACAAGACACACGGGAGAGGAAGCGCATGGCTTGGCATGGCCATCGCTCTGGCAGTGGGCAGGGGTGCAGGAGGCTGTGGGACAGACAGGACACACAGCGAGAGTCACTCTGGGCCCAGGGTACAGCCACCAGCAGCACCTTCTAGGCTGGCAGGCAGAGCCAGGGCCAGCAAGCTGCCTCATGCCAAGGGGACCATGTGAGGATGTAAGTGGCCTCACCACGGGCTTCCATGGGCTCCTCCAGCCTCTCAGAAGCCACTGGGAGTGGCTCCTGCCTCTCCCAGGAGTGCCCTGCTCGAGCCCAAGGGTGGCATTATGGCTGAGGCCATGGCTTCAGCCACAGCCTTGGTGGCCACAGAACACAGGCGTTATCCTATGGCACTCCCACCCACTCCAGGGCTCTGGGAAGTGGAGATCCCAACAGGAACAGCCAGCACTGGAGGGATGCTGCTCCTTGTGTAAGTACCAGTGGCCCAGCAAGCCCTGGTGCAGGGCAGAGGGGCCAGAGAGGTGCCTGGTGGGAAGCTATCCCAGCTCACTGCAACCCCAGCATGGAGAGATCCCCCAGGAGCACCCCAGGAGCCTTCTCCATGATCCAGCATTGCTGGGAAGGCACAGAGCAGTGAGGCAATCTGGTGTGAAGAAAAACCATTTCCTGCAGCAAGGGCTGCTTTGCTCAACGTTTTACAAAATGTGCTGATGCAACCGCCCTTCCCAGGTGGGATATAAATACAAGCCTTGATGTGGATTCGTGCCCTGCAGCTACATAAACATCGCAGCAATGTTTTCTTGGAAAAGAAAAAAAGGAAACAAGGAGGAACAAACAAGCACGGATGACAAAATCACCGGCGGTGGAAGTCGGGGGTTCGGGTTGCAGGGGTGGGGGGAGAGGCTGAGGCTCTGCCCTGGGCACCGTGCTCAGCACAAACTCCTATTCTGGGGTGGTGACCGAGGCCACGAGCTCACGGAAGAGCTGTGGTGGGTCAGCAAACTGTGGTGGGGAGGGGCAGCCTGGAGCAGGACAAGAACAGGACCCCAACCAGGGTCACCCATTGGCATGCTCTCACCCTGCCTGAGTGGCAGCTTGCCTGGCTGTATCTCCTTCTCAGTGCCACATCCAGGCTGGAGAGAATGGAGCTGTGACATCTCCCCAGGGCCTGGGACTGCCTGTCGGTGTAGCCCACCTCCCAGCTCACTAAAACCAGCTTCATATCATACCCCACCCGAGCCCGAGCACTTTGTCCTCCAAGCACAAGCACTGTGTTGTCTCCTCAGCCCATTCCCAAAAGGCCCTTTAACCTGCTGCTCCCCCCACTAAGGTATTTGGATGCACATCCAACGCGTGTTTTTGGATTCTCTTAAGCCTCTTGCTGAGATCTCTTTTGTGTTTTCTTTGGCTCTGAAGTGGTTTCAGGCTCAGAGCTGCAACAGCAGAGCATTATCAGTGAGGAGCTGTGCCTCCAAAGCCGAGCTGTGCTCTGCCTGCCCTGGAAATCCCCCGCTCACCCGGCTCAGGGGCACACGGCGTTTTTAAAAATAGCAGGTTACCCATCGCAGCAAAGCTCTGCTGGGACAATGCTCCGAGACAGAGGACATGGGGCACCTCTGAAGGGCAACAGGGAAGCTCGATGCAGCTTTTCATGGGCCAAGCCAGCACTGTGAGGGCCTGTATGAACCCCTGAGGCCCCCGTAGCTCAGACTGTTTTGCCCTGGAGCCACAACCCATTGGGAAAATCCTTCACTTGTCTCACACAGCAGCTGAGTGAAGGCAGAAAGAGGGAAATCAGCTGGTCTGACACAAATCCATCCCACTCCCTCTACCTGGGAGGCAGCTTTTGCCAGGGGTTCCTCCAACATCACTCGCCCTCCCCGACAGACAGAGAGAGCTTCCTCTGACAGGGAGCAAAAGGGAATCCCCCAGCCCAGACAGAGCCAGGCCATGGCTGGTCACAGGCACTGCCGAGCTCTGCCAGTGTGAGTCCTCCCCAGCTCCACTTCCCCCACAGAGCTGCTTTAAAGAGCAGTAATGGAGAAAAAAAAAAAACAAAACAACCCCTCAGCTGTCTCTTGGGCTTCTGGCGTGTTGGTGACGGCAGCAGCACGCGGGGACTTGGCCCCAAGGCAGCGGGAGCAGCGCTGCAGCAGCAGGAGCACTCACACGGCCAGCCCGGGGACAGCGCTCACCGCTGCTGTCTGCGGTGATGGATGAGGGCATAAACCTTTCAAGGATGCATTTAATTAGCTTGAAAAAGAGCCGGGAGGTGCTTGCGTGGCAGCTGGAGGAGCAGCTCCTCTGCCGGACACACGGTGCCTCCGGGGCAGAACACGAGGGACCTGCAGAATGCCCACAGAGGAGCCCCGGGCTTGGGGGGCTGGACCCAGGGGCACTGCCTGTGCCACCCGGGAGCAGAGCACCACAGCCAAACGCTGCAGAGCGCTGACCCAGTGCTGATCCAGTGCCGATCTAGAGGGCTGATCCAGCCCCACACCCCCCGGCTCGGATTTCTGGCAGGCGATGTGTGCGCTCACAGACTGCGCCAGATGAGACACCGTCTGTCCTCCTGCAGCTGGCACCACCTCAGCACCGGCCGTCCTGGCCAGCGACAAGGTGGCACTGCCCACCCTGACCTGCACTGCAGGCTGGCTCCATCCGGGCGGCTCCGGACAGCCTGTGTCCTTTCCGTGGGGACCCAGCAGCCAGGCTCAGCCCAGCAGCCAGGCTCAGCCCAGCAGCCAGGCTCAGCCCAGCAGCCAGGGCTCAGCCCAGCAGCCAGGCTCAGGCCTAGCAGCCAGGCTCGGCCCAGCAGCCAGGCTCGGCCCAGCAGAGCTTAGGCACAAAACAGTTGCCTTTCTTCCAGAAAAAAAAAAAATTGGGATAGAGCCGTTCTCAGTAGAGCACTGCAATATGAGAAACATTAAACACCAGGGTTCGGTAAAAACATCAGCACGGAGCAGGGCTTCGTCCCGAGGCTGAGCCCAGGCCATGCAAGCTGAGCTCAGCTGGAGGATCTGGCACAGCACCGCGCTCAGCTCTGAGCACATCCCTGCGAGAATGCTGCGGCATCAGGAGGTGCCCCTGGGCAGCCCAGAGCAGCCCCCCCGCATGTGCCCCCCCAATACGGGCAGACAGGGCAGAGCAACGGGGCGTCCTTTGCCACCTAGGGAAGGGGGGAACCGCCGCGGGAAGAGGAATTAGGTAAGCGAGAGCCCAGCGGAGGGCCGCCGAGGCTGAACACGGCGAGGTCCCGGGCCAGGGTCGCCCCGGGGATGGGCGGCGCCCGCCCATGAGGTGCGCCGGTCTCAAGAGCCCACCGCGGGCTACGGGACGGGAACCAGAGCGGCAGGGCTGCACGGCCCACTCGGGGTGCAGGCTATGGCGGGGCCGGCCGGTACCGCAGAGCTCCTACCGGGGGCCCGGGCCGGGCGGGAGCGGAGCGGGCGGACCGAGCCCCAGACCCGGCCCCGCCACCGCCACTTCCGCCTCTCCATCACGTGACCAACGCAACCCGGCGCGACGCCGACGCTCAGGGCCCGGGCGCCGCTTCCTGACGCCATGACGCACAGACGCAGCGCCGCCGAGAGCCCTCCGCGGGAAAAGTAGTTCCCGGCGGGGCGCCGGGGCCTCCCTGCTCCCGTGGGCGGCGCCGTTCGCCGCCGGGAGGCGACGGCGGCGGCGGCCGGGGCGAGGAGCGCGCCCAGGCGGCGGCGAGCGCCGCGAGCGGGGCGGGAGCCGGGCGCCGGTAAGTAGTCCCGGCCCAAGGGATCCGCGCGGCCGTATCGCTGCGCGGCGCGAGGGCGGGGGGCCATGGCGGCCGCCGTGGTGCCGGCTCCGGCGGGGGCGCGGCGGGGCCGTGGCAGGCCGGGTGAGGGCGCGGGCCGGCGGGCGGGCGGCGGTGGCGGGACCCCCTCTTCCCGGCGCGGCGGCAGCTCCCCCGCCCCGGCGGCACCGGGGCCGCCCCGCCGTGTGCGCGCGCGCGGAGGCGGCGGGGGGGACCCCGCGGCAAAGATGGCGGCCGAGGGCCCGGCGGGGCCGCGGGGCATGACGGGACCGGGGCACCGGGCGGCGCCGGGACCCCCCGCGATGGGCCGGCGGCCGCTCCGGGGCCCCGCGGCCGCTCATCCGGGACCCCCGCGGGGGCTGGAGCCGGCGGAGAGCGGGCGGCGGCGGCGGCCCTGACGGCGGCGGTCCTCCCGCAGGTCGAGCGTAGCGGGCCCCGGCAGGGCGGGCATGGAGGAGAATGCGGTGGAGAGCAGCAGCGACGCGGCCCCGCAGGAGGCGCAGGAGGAGCCCACCGAGAGCGGGCTGGGCGTCGGGAGCTCGGACGCCGTGTCGGCGGACAGCACCGACGCCGCCGCGGGGCCCAGGTGCCTCTCCCGCGCCGATGACTCCGGCGTGGGGCAGAGCTCTGACAGCAGCGGGGTCTCCTTGGTAGGCGCCGGGGGGGCGGCCGTGGTTCTGGTTCCTGGGGGTTTCTCTGGGCGTTTCTGGCAGACTGAGCTCTGCGGCCTCGGCAGGCTCTGTTACACCTCTGATCTCGTGTGTACTTGCCGGTCTGAGCAGCGGGACTCCCCTTGGTAGCAAGGACAGCCTTGGAAGTCCAGGTCTTTGTCGGTACCAAAGGATTTGCTCTGGTGCCTTTCCTGGCAGTTCTGCAGTGATACACCGGGTCATTTGCATATGTTGGCTGCCCCAGGGGTTTGGTCTGGCAAAGGTGTCTCAGCTGAGCTGAGCTGAGCTGGACTATTTTTCTTCTGCCAGGAAGAGGTCTCAGAGAGTAGCTCCAGCACAGATGTCGTTCCCCGGGTTTACCTGCCAGACTCATCCTCCATCGCCCAATCCACCTTGGTCTCCAGTGTCTCCACTGTGAGCCAGTCCATCATGGTGTCAGAGTCCCCACAAGTCCTGGTCCACTCCAGTATGGTCACTGATGGAGCCACAGTCGTGTCAGACTCCACTGCATCCACTTCCTCAGACCTGGGCTCTGCCATTGACAAAATCATTGAGTCCACGATCGGGCCAGACATCATCCAGAGTGAGTGTGTGCTCCCACCTGGAGATAACCCTGGGGGGCTGGGAGGGAGCTGCTGCTGTGCCAGAACTCGGGAGGTGGGGGGAAATATGGACATGGAATCATTAGGGTTGGAAAAAACATCTTAAGATCATCGAGTCTAAGAGGTCAGCAGGGTTTTCTCTGCAGTAGAAGCGGTAGCTGGAGGGTTTGACAAGGAGCTCGTGCTGCTGGACAGCTGCTCCTTCAGCCCAGACAGGCTCCATTCAGGGAGCCAGACCCTTCTCACACCTTCCTGCTTGTGTCTGAGCTGGGAGAGCCCCAGTGGCCCTGGGGTCTGGCAGTCACCTCTCTGCTCTCCCTGCCAGGCTGCATCGCTGTGACCAGTGCGGAGGATGGAGGGGCAGAGACCACCCAGTACCTCATTCTGCAAGGCCCTGATGATGGTGAGGGAGCAACCTGGGCTGTCCATGTGGGTGGCTCTGTCTGTGAGCCTGTGCCACTGGAGGGGGGATCCCAGCTGGATCCGCCATGGCACCTGTTCCACAGTCCTGTCAGGAGCCATCCCTGAGCTCGTGTTCAGCCCTGTGCCCCCGGTGCGGGTGCAGCCCTAGATGCAAGTGAGGGTCTGCCCCAGGGCTGAGTGGGTTTTGGTGTTTCAGGTGCTCCCATGGTGTCCCAGGTGGCCACATCTGCTCTGGCCAATAGTTTGGTGATAGAAGCTGTTGCTGATGGACCTACCTCCACGTGCCTTGAGCAGCCCGGCCCTTCAGGCCCATCCAAACAGTTGAAAGTGGTGGAGCTTGCCATAAAGGCAGAGCCGGCTCAAGAGATGGATGGTGGGGAGGAGCTGGACCAGCCAGACATGGAGACCCTGGAGGAGATGATGGAGGTGGTGGTGGTGCAGCAATTCAAGTGCAAGATGTGTCAGTACAAGAGTGTCTCCAAGAAAACTCTGATTAACCACATGAAAGAACGTCACTTCCAGCCAGGTGAGTACCAAGGGCTGAGGGAAATTTACCTCGCTGCAGACAGGCTCCACTCTCTAGGGAAGAAACAAGGAAGGAGTTGGAGCATAAGGGTCTGTTCTGGCACACAGTCTGGTAAAAGAGCTTTCTCCCTGTTCTCTGTGACAGTGGGTTCAGCTCTGGCTTTGAAAAAAGGGAGACCACGAAAAGGGGGAGCTGCTCCAAAGACAGAGGAGGAGGAGGAGGCCCCAGAAGAAGAAGATGATGATATCATGGATGCTGGTGCTATTGATGACCCTGAAGGTAGGACTTGCTCTCCCCACATCTTAAGTAGCTTAGTCTCTTCTTGGTCTGACATTTTGGGGCACTTGCCTGCAGAGGACAGTGACTACAACCCAGCTGAGGATGAGCCGCGGGGGCGACAGCCCAAGTACGGCCGCGCTGTCCCCACGTCCAGCGAGGAGAGGCCGCGCCGACGCCCAGGGAGACCTCGCAAGCTCCCTCGCCTGGAGAACATGCCTCAGGATGTGCCAGAAGGTGAGGGAGGAGGGAGGCAACAGCAGTGCTGGAGCAGGGAGGGGTGCACAAGCTCCCGGAGCCAACAGCGGGGGGTGTGACGGAGCCGTGCTGTGCTCTGTGGAGCAGGAGGGGAGGTGGAGCCCCTGGTGACGTCCCAAGGCACACTGAGCTGTGAGCTGCAGAACTCGGAGGCAGCCAGTTCCTCTGGCCTGGAGAATGGGACCGGTGAGAGCCTGGCCGAGCCAAGCATCAGCCAGTCCGACTCTGAGAACAAGGACCCTTCCTCCAACACGGGTGCTGAGGAGGCAGACGCCGTCCCTCGGCGGCGCGGGCGGCCCTCCCGCCGCTTCCTGGGCAAGAAATACCGCAAGTACATGGGGCGCAGGTGAGGGGGGTGTGCTGGGCCCTCTGGCCTCTGCCCAGGGCTGGTCCAGCCCGTTGGCCACCGCAGCTCTGAGTCCCGCTCCTGTTTCTGCAGGTACTACTACAAGTCCCCCAAGCCCCTGATGCGGCCATACCTGTGCCGGATCTGTGGCTCACGGTTCCTCACACACGACGATCTGCGCTTCCACGTCAACTCACACGAGGCCAACGACCCACAGCTCTTCAAGTGTCTGCAGTGCAGCTACCGCTCCCGGCGCTGGTCCTCCCTCAAGGTGAGCTCCATCTGCCCTGCTCGAAATCCACAAGGGTGCCTGGCAGCCCCAGGTCTCACGGCCCTGCTCTTCTTCCCACAGGAGCACATGTTCAACCATGTGGGCAGCAAGCCCTACAAGTGTGAGGAGTGCAATTACACCAGCGTGTACAAGAAGGATGTCATCCGGCACTCCACGGTGCACAGCCGGGACAGGTGAGGGAATCAGAGTCCTGGGGACTGAATGGCACTGACACTGTTCCTCCTGCCCTGAGAGGGCAGCTGTGGGCCGCCCCTTCCCCTGACCTCTGGCCCTTTCCAAATAGGAGAGTTTTGGTGTCTGGATACAAGGCGGCTCAGACTTGGGGTGTAGCTCACACACGGGGCTTTTCTTCTTTCTTTTTTTAGGAAGAAGAGAGCTGATCCGGTGAGTTTGAGTACCCTGTTGGCTTGTTTCTCAGCACTGTTATATGGGAAGAGGCACATCTGGGTCTTCCACAAATTCTCGGTGCCTTGTTGAGGGCATTGTTTGTGGATCTCTTGAGGAAGCCCAGGTCCTGCAGTGGGGGAGAGGGTAAGGAAACTGATGAGCCTGTCTAGGTGAGCTCATCTTCATGCTCTCCATCCAGCCACCAAAGCTGAACTCCTTCCCATGCCCCGTCTGCAACCGTGTCTACCCCATGCAGAAGAGGCTTACGCAGCACATGAAGACACACAGCACAGAGAAGCCTCACATGTGTGACAAGGTGAGGGAGACACAGCCTGGGGAGGGTCTGGCAGTGGGTGGGGCTGGCAGGAGGTGAACACTGCTCTGCTTTGTTCCGCCACAGTGTGGGAAGTCCTTTAAGAAGCGCTACACCTTCAAGATGCACCTGTTGACACACATCCAGGCCATCGCCAACCGCAGGTGGGAGCCCGGCACAGCCCACGGCGTGCCCTGGCAGAGCCCGTGTCCCGCTCCCCCTCAGCCCCTGTGACGGGCAGCTTTATCCTGCCAGGTTCAAGTGTGAGTTCTGTGACTATGTCTGTGAGGATAAGAAGGTCCTTCTGAACCACCAGCTGTCACACATGAATGACAAGCCCTACAAGTGCAGCATCTGCAAGTATTCCACCTTCCGGGAGGACTTCCTGGTCTCGCACATGGCGGTCAAGCACACAGGTGAGAGGAGCCCAGTGTCCTGCACCCCCCCTTCTCCTGGAGAAGGTCAGAGCCTGCCTGCTCTCCCTGCCATCCCTTGGGAACCCTGTGCCTGATTCCCCCTCCTGGGCCCTGCAGGAGGGAAGCCGTTCGCTTGCGAGTTCTGTCACTTCACCACCAAGCACAAGAAGAACCTGCGCCTGCACGTGCAGTGCCGCCACACCGACTCCTTCGAGGAGTGGGCACAGCGGCACCCCGAGGAGCCGCCCTGCCGCCGCCGCCCCTTCTTCACCCTGCAGCAGATCGAGGAGCTGAAACAGCAGCACAGCCAGGTGCAGGCACCAGCTGAGCCAGAGGCCAGCCCACAAGTGAGTGCCGTGCCCGGCCCCGGCTCCTCCCGGTGCTCGCTGCCTGCCATGCTGTCAGCTCCCTCTCTCATGCAGGCGCCTCTTGGCCCCCTCACCTGCCACACGGTCCAGGCCGTCACAGGAGCAGAACCCCCTGTCCTCTCACAGAGTTCCCTGGAAGGGGCCACCATCATCTACGAACAAGGTCAGTGAGCTCCCAGGAAGGGGTTGGAATGGGGAGGAGGTGGGCAAGCACCTACCTGACTCTCTCCATCCACCCCCCAGATGTGGCTGGATCAGCAGAGCTGGCCACACAGACAGCCCTGGATCTGCTGCTGAACATGAGCACCCAGCGAGAGCTGGCCACAGGCTCACTGCAGGTGAGCAGGGCTGAGGAGGCCAGACCTGCTGAGGGATGGCGAAGGGAGGCTTCCCAACCCTGTTCCTCTGCAGGGGTGTCTTGCAGAGCCTGGCTCCCCTCGGCTGAGCCGCTGTCTCACACAGGTGGCGGTGGTGAAGCCAGATGACCCAGGAGAGACGCCAGGCCCCTGTGAGCCACAGGCACAGGAGGAGGAGGCAGAGGTGGACTCAAAGGAGCAGCAGCAGAAATTGGTGATGCTGCACATGGCAGAGCCTGGGCAGACACTGGTGCAGGAGGCTTACAGGGAGGCAAGCCTGGGTGGCTCGGAGCTGCAGCAGATCACCATCCCCTTTGGCGGGACAGCAGAGTACAGCATCATTGCACCCATCAGTGAGGAGATCCAGACCCCTGGCACGCTGTACAGGTCAGCTGTAAGGGAGGAGCGGGGAGGTGGAGGCACTTCTGCTCTCCAGTGAGGAGGCTTTAAGTGGTGAGGAGGAGGCAGGGCCTCTCTGACTCTGTCCTCCAGCAGTGAGGAGGAGAGCCCTGTGGAGACCTCCCACGCAGTTGTGGTGAGCGGGACTGTGATGACGGAGGCTCTGAAGGACCATAACAATCATTACATCATGTCATCCAGTGTCCCAGGGAGCCAGTTCCAGACTGTGGAGGTAAGGAGCTGAGCCTGCTCCCCGTCCTGGGCAGCAGTGTGAGCAGGTGTGACTGGTGTTTCTCCCGCAGCCCCTCAGCAGGGATGCTGCAGTTCCCTCGCCTGTGGAGGGCCAGGAGGCTCAGCCCGCCGGCGTCAAGTGGCCCCTGGTGCAGTGTGTCACCAGGCAGCTCCAGAAGGACTCGTCTTTATCCCCAGCCTCCGAGGGGCAGGAAGTCTCATCCCCAAAGGTCAAGTGGCCTGTACTCCAAGGCATGCCCAAGAAGCTCTCGTGCAAAATTTCCACAGGCAAGAAGCTCTCATGCAAGATTTCCACAGCCAAAAAGTTTTCATGCAAGATTTGCACAGCCATGTTCACAGGGAGAGCGGAGATGGAGAGTCACAAGAGAGCCCACATTGGGCCCAGCACCTTCAAGTGTCCCGACTGTAACTTCACTGCCACGCTCTGGCCGGAGGTCCGGGTAGGTTCCCTGGCACAGAGCAGCCCTGGGAACAAGGGGTTTGGGAAAACGGCATTTCTATCCTGACTCTTGTCCTCCTGTCCCAGAGCCACATGGTCCAGCACGCCAGTCTCCGGCCACACAAGTGCCCCCACTGCAGCTTTGCCTCCAAGAACAAGAAGGACCTGCGCAGGCACATGCTGACCCACACCAACGAGAAGCCCTTCGCGTGCCACGTCTGTGGGCAGAGGTGAGTGATGGAGCAGGGCTGTTCCTGCCTTGGGAGATCCCACAGAGCTCTGCAAGGTTCAAGAGGAGAGACAGGATCTTGGCAGAGCTCACTGCTCCAGCCCTTCCCCAGCAGCAGCCCCTGTTAGCCTTGGAACAGTTCCTGCTGCAGGTGGACTCAGCTTCATCCCCAAGGAAGCTCTGCATGGGGAGGTTCAGTACCTGGGCATTGATGGGAACGTGCTAGGAACTGGGATGGGCCATGCTGTAGGATGTGCCTGTGGCCTGTGTCTCTCAGAGAGCATGGGGTCCTGTGGCAAACTCCGCCTTGCTCTGCTCCTCCCGTAGGTTCAACCGTAATGGGCACCTCAAGTTCCACACGCAGCGTTTGCACAGCTCTGAGGGGAAGAGGCCAGGGCCTGCTGCTGCCCAGCAGACCATCATCCTGAACAGTGACGAGGACACCCTGGCCACCCTGCACAGTAAGACGTGTCCCTGTGACCAGGACTAACCTGCAGGTGTCCTGCAGCCAGAACCCTGTGCAGGATTCACCCAGCCCGTGGGCCAGGCAGGGCTGAGTTGGGTCAGGGCCATGAGCGGCCTCTGGGGAGTGGAGCCATGGGCAGCCCTGGCAGTGTCCCCACTGGTGTCCCCAGCAGCTCTCTCTGCATTGCAGCAGCTCTGCAGGCCGGCCAGGCCGTGCTGGCTCCTGAGAGGCTGCAGCAGGCCCTGGGGCAGGAGCACATCCTTGTCACACAGGAGCAGAGCGTCACCAGCCAGGTGAGTCGGACCCCTCGGCCTCAACCTCCCTCTCAGGGGACTGCAGCCAGGCCCAGCCCCCCTGACCACATGGGGCACTTACTGACCTTGCAGGAGGAGGCAGCCTACATCCAGGAGATCACGACTGCAGACGGGCAGACAGTACAGCACTTAGTGACCGCTGACAACCAGGTGAGGGGACACAACGGGGGACTCTGCCCAGTGGTAGCTGGGAGAGCTGGTGGCAGTCGGGACAGCAGGGGTCAGTAGGGAGAGCTGGAGCCACTGGGGTGGTGAAAACAGACACGGGAGACAGATCCAGCCCTGTGGTGATGGGGGGTGGGCAGTGTTGATCTTTCCTGGGTCTGAATTCCTGTGTTTGCAGGTTCAATACATTATTGCCCAGGAAGGCGTCCCACACTTGCTTCCCCAGGAGTATGTTGTTGTCCCAGAGGGACATCACATCCAGGTGAGCTTCAGGCTGTCCACTCCCTTCACGTGGTGGGTGGGGCTCATAGGGTGCCATGTGTGGGGCTGAGCCCCCTTGGGCCCCCTCCAACTTACTCAGTTCAGGTCACAGCTTTGTTGGGGGCCTGGACAGTCACAGCCCTAATGCAGCCTCACTGCTTGTCCCCAGGTACAGGATGGTCAGATCACCCACATCCAGTATGAGCAGGGCAGCCAGTTCCTCCCGGAGTCGCAGGTAAGAGGCCAGGCAGGAGCTGGAGGGGCTGCTGTGAGGTGATCCCTGAGCCTGCCTGGAGGGGGCGATGTGAAACGGTGCTCATGGACTAGTATCTCAATGCAGCGACTGTGGTGAGAGCAGCTCCAGAAGAGCCCCTTCCCTCAGGCCTTCCCTGTTCTCCCCTGTGCAGATCCAGTACATGCCCGTGTCACCTGAGCAGCAGCTCGTCACCCAGGCACAGCTGGAAGCAGCGGCACACTCGGCTGTCTCAGGTAGGAGCAGGGCCCTGGGCTGAAGGGGCCAGTCCTCCCAGGCCTTGGAGTGCCAGTCCTGCCAGCAGCAGTGGTTGGGGCTGGCAGGGAGCTGTGCAGTGGCCCTGGGCAGGAGGACTGGGAAGGCGAGCCTGGATTGCTGTTTTGCTGCCAACCATGGTGTCCAAGGGTGGATCTTTGCTGATCCCAGCCTGTCAGTTCCAGAACAGAGTTAACCAGAGCTGGGCTCCCTGGTCCCCAGAGCATGAGCCCTACAGGAGCGAGGTCACTGTGTGTCCCTTCCCTGGGAGCAGGAGGGGGGGACCCTGCAAGGTGGTGCTGACCGCCCTTTCCCTGCAGCAGTGGCAGATGCAGCGATGGCCCAGGCCCAGGGCGTCTTCAGCGCTGAGGCGGCGGCCGAGCAGATCCATCAGCTGCAGCCGGGCATCCACTACGACGTGATCACGCTGGCAGAGTAGCACCGGGCAGGGCTGAGCACCGCGCTGGGCAGGCGGCCACGCCGGCAGCAGCCCCAGCCAGCAGTTGCCTTATTGTGTCAGGGACGCGCCCGAGCCGGAGCGGCACAGACATGGACACGCTGCCGCTCGGCCCCGTGCCAGTGGGGTCCTGTGCATCCCCCCAGAGACTGCTCAGCAGCTGCAGGGGCAGCCCGTGTGTGGACGGTCTCTTTGCCTGTTGCACTTGATGATTTGAAACCCCTTCTCCTGAATTGTCTGTGTGTGCAGCCACAGATTGGTGTCTGCCCAGCACACGAGGGTCCTGGGGGAGCCGTGGAGCCGAGCACAGCTGTGTGGTGTGATGTGAGAGGCGAGGTGTGTGCAGCCACAGCCACGTGCTCCCCACAGCCATGGGGCCTGTGGTCCCACTGTGCCAGCAGCTGACCCTCCCATGGCATCTCCAGCCTGCAGGCAGGCAGCAACAGGGCTCTGGACTGGAGAAACCTAAGGAGGAGGAGGAGGCAGAGGTGGAAGATGCTCTATTTTTCTTCTGAAGAGGGGATGGACTCTGGTGTTGGTCGTCGGTGGTTGTGGGAGGGGTTCAGCTGTGACATTCTCAAGCTTTGACTACGCTTATGAATAAAAAGGGATGGAGACCTGGGTGTGTGCCTGCCTGGGGGTCTGGGCTCCAGCCAGGGGAGACGGGACAGCCCAGTCTCCCCAGCACATCCCCCAGGGCTGCAGCACAGAGGTCCCAGAGCCCAGGGCTGCACTGGGCCTGTCGCTGCTGGCAGACACTCTGGGCTATCAGCTGCCTCCTGCCTGAGTGACCTTGACTCCTGGGAAGTGAGCTGGGCAGCTGGGACAGCGGTGGGCTTGGGGCTGGAGTCATGAAATTAATCGAGTGGTAAACAGCCTAAATCCCGTGTAACTCTGTCCGGAGCCCCACACCGCCCTCCTGAGCGGCTTGTCTGGGCGTATTTACATGCGATTATAACAGCTAATCGCAGAGTTTTAGTTCTCTGCTCCTGCATTAAACTGATTATCCACGGAGGGGGAACAAGGCTGGGAACCACCCAGCCTCGGGGAGAGCCTCTGTGAGGCCCAAGCCCCACAGCTCTGGGACCGGGGCAGTGCAATCCCTGGGCACTGTGATGGGCTCTCCCTGTCCTGCTCAGGCAGGGGCGGGGGGGTGTGGGCCGACCCCCCTGACCACCAGGGCAGTGAGGTGTGTGTGGCCCCCCCGTGGTGACCAGCCCTGGTTGTGGCTCCATCCCAGCTGTGGCTTCATCCGGAGTGTGGCTCCATTCCGCTGCCTTCACACCAGCCTTGTCCATGCCCAGTGCTGCTGGTGCGTGGCTGTGCCTGCCCGGCCGTGGCTCAGTCGGTGTCCAGCTGTGTGTGCCGGCGGCTGGCCGTGGCCCTCCCTCTCCAGCTGTGCTGTGCAGGGTCAGGGTGTGCCACAGCAATCCACAGGCGCTTTCCTAGATTACAGCCCCATTATCTAATCAAGTGGATCTGCAGCACTGATTAGGGCTGGAGGAGTCCCGTGGGGACAAGGTTATGGGGCCACTTGTGGGGCCGTGGCCAGGGCAGGTCCCAGCCAGCACCAGTGTTCAGCTGCCCTGTGGCTTCCATGCCTGGGGCTGCTCAAGGGCACAAGACCAGGTGTGGTGGGATGGACGGGACCAGAGCTCCAGCTGATACTTATTGAGATCTCCAGGTGCTGCTGGGGCTCTGGCCATGGGAGCACTGCAGGGGGTTGGGACCCCTCGGCACTGGCACATCAGCCCCGGGACATTCTGCTGTTGCCAGGGCCTGCGGGGAGCCAGGGGTGCATCCAGGCTCATTAGCACCGGTGACCTTCGTCTTCCCGTCCTGGCCAGCGCTAAGCGGGTTTGTTACATATTTAATATCCTGAGAGCGTTATTAGTCGGTATTTAATGACGGATACAACCTGTGGGATAATCCCAGTCTTAGCAGGGAGGCGCGGTAGCAGGAGCGGGCGGCTCGGGGGGTCGTGGGCTCTCGGGGCCCCTCTCACAGCTGCCCACCACTGCCCTGCCCACCTGCTGCCCCCGCTGCACAAGCCACAGAAGCCCCCCCTGATCCCTGTAGGGATCCCCAGCTGTCCCTGGGGCTGCAAGACCTTTTCCCTTCACTGCTCTGTTGCCGGGAATCCAGCGGCAGACGTGGCAATGCTGGGGCTTGGGTGAGGACCTGGCCAAGACACAGAAGGAGCAGGACAGGGCAATATGGGGGGTTGTTCTCCCACCAGGCATGAGTCCACCAGCCCCTGGCCCTCTAACCCAGCCCTCCACAGCATGGGGGACTCTGCTGACCCCAGCCCCAGGACCAGGTCAGGGCTGGGGTCATGGGCAGGATTGATGCTCTGGGCACTGCAGTAAAGCCCCAGGTGTGTTGTGTCCCTGTGGCTGTGGGTGGCTGTGGAGCTCAAGTGGGTCCCAGGCACCAGCCCCTGGGTGCCACTGCACCCCATCCATGGGGGCCATGTAGGCTGTGCAGAGTTGGGGGGCTGGAGACAGGGTCCTGGCCAGTGGCAGGCAGGCGAGGAGGGCAGTCCCTGCCAGTCCCTGCCCAACAGTAGCCGGGGGGGGGTACTGGGTGCCCCAGATCCTGCTGCTGCTCTCGTGGGTGCTAATACCCCCTAATCAGCTGTCAGTCACTGCAGACCCCAGCAGCTATAAAACACCCGGGAACAGCTCCCCAGCTCCTCTCCTGCAGCATGGCAGCACCTCGGGGCAAGAGGAGCCCAGGACAAGAGCTGGGGAGCTGTGGGGGGCCTTGGGGGACCCTGCGGGGACCCCCTCAAGCCCTACTGCCCTGCCCCTACCCCTGCCCTTGCCCCATGCTGGCTGGGTACAGCCTCCTGCCACCCCCCATGAGCCTCCTGACGCCCCTGGTAAGTACAGGGCTGCAGATCCAGAGGGCTGGGACATGGGACCCTCCCAGGGCTGGGATGGGGCTGTGTGGGGTGGTTAAGGTGGGGACTGGGGATCTGCTGTCCCAAGTCCCCTGTGCCTCCTCAGCATTCCCCTGCCCCCTCCCCCCCTCCTGCACCCCAGCACTTCAAGATTCGCATGGGAAGGGGTGAGGAGGGAGAGGATACAGCTCTGCTCCCTCCCACACACGAAGGGATGTAGGAGCCCCTACATCTCTCAGCCTCTCTTCTCTGGCTGTGTTACCCCCCCACCCCATCCCACCCTGACACCCCTCTGCCCTTCCAGGTCTCCCCACCCTACGAGGTGCCACTGGGGCTGCCCACGGAGCTGGGCCGGGCGAAGGCGGCGGCAGCGCGGGAGAGCACCGGGGCACTGAAGGCCTGGCTGGCTCGGCACCCCAGGAACCCCTATCCCAGCAAGGGGGAGAAGGTGATGCTGGCTGTGGTCAGCCGGATGAGCCTCACCCAGGTCTCCACCTGGTTTGCCAACGCCCGCCGGCGCCTCAAGAAGGAGAACAAGGCGGGCTGGGCCACGCGCGGCGCCTCGGACGGCGAGGACAGCGAGGGCGAGGGGGTCCCACCAGCTGCTGAACCCATTCCCAGTTCCACCCCCGTGCAGGATGGGTGTGGGGGCAGCCCTGAAGTAGGGCCAAGCCCTGGGCAGGGCAAGCAGCTCCAGAAACCCAAGATCTGGAGTGTGGAGGCAATGCTGTCATCTCCCCCTGACAAGGACGGGTGTCCGTCGGGGTTACCAGTGGTCCTGGAGCAGGCGTAGGGCTGGGTTGGTCATGTCCTGTCTCCAAGGGCATGGCAGGACAGACGGACATGGGACCTGGCAGCTGCCCAGTCAAGAAGAGTGGGAGATGTGGGCAGGGAGGGACGCAGAGTGATAATAAATGTGACTGTCTTGGTGTTGCCTGTCTGGTGTGGGTGCTGCTGGGGATGCTGGCAGGGATGTGGCATCTCGGTGGGGATGCTGGTAGGGATGCAGATGTACCAGCAGGGATGTGGGGAACTTTAGTGCCAGTGGTGCTGCGAGCAGTCCCTGGGGAACAGGGCAGGTCCAAGGCGGAGAGCAAAACCAGACTTTTTTCTTCTCGATAAAAGTAATAAAATGGTTAGCGGTGTTAAATTAATCCTTACAAAACAAAACCCAAGGAGGTTAAAT
>NW_016690279.1:3478360-3510964 GCF_001604755.1 Lepidothrix coronata
GTGCTGGGGCCGGTCCGGCCGCAGGAGCCCCCGGGCTCTGCCCGTCCCTCTCCTGCCGGGGCCCCTCCGGCCGCGGCGCTCAGCGCCCAGCACTCACCCTGCCTCAGTTGGGATTAGTCTCCCGGCTGCTGCTCTGCTCTCAGCCCAGCTCCTGCTCTTTGTCCGCTGTGGAAGAGGAGGATGAGGAGCTGAGGGTCCAGCCCAAATGCTTGTAGGCTGCAATGAGCTCCTGCAGCCACTCAGGTGTAGGCTCCCACATGGAAATTCCAGTGCTGTTCTGCATGGGAAGGCACCAGGCGCTGAGCTTCTCCCTGTGGTCCAGGCAGGGCATGCTGTGGATCAGGGAATACCTGTATCCCAAGGGATAACACTCCAAGGAACCCAAACCCTCCTTGGCACAGGCACAGGGGTTGGCCTGGCAGGGTCAGGAGTGGGGGAACCCAAAGACCTCCAGGCACAGGCACTGGCAGAGGCTGTAGACAATGCAGAGGAGGAGGGTGGAGGGCACAAGGCTGACCAGGATGATGCCCAGGCTGTGGTGCTCAATGAGCAGGAGGTAGATGCCAAAGGGCAGGGAGCTGAAGTAAAGGAGGCAGAGGACACCCAGGATGAAGCGGGGGACGGCTCGCCACCCCCAGGCGCGGCACTTCTGCCCAGGGCCGTGGCAGGGCAGCACACCCAGGCTGGTGGGGCGGTACAGCCGCACCACCTCCAGCCTGCCCAGGCTCTCCGGTGGGGCCACGTCCTCCGGCACCTCCAGGATGGTGACAACCAGGCAGTCGGGACTGGATGTGGGCTCCAGCACGCCAGGGCAAAGGAGGACCTCCGGGGATCGGGGTGGACCCCTCTTCTTGGCCCGTTCACGGCCTGTCAGCAGTGCCAGTGCCTCGCCATCATCCTGCAGCTGCTGCACGTCCCCGCCGGGCACTGGGCTGTGCTGGCGGCAGAAGGGGCAGCGGAGCTGGGAGGTTGATGCATCGCCTGGAGACACCATCCTGTGCAGGCAGCGGGTGCAGAGGCGATGGCCACAGTGGAGCAGTTTGGGCCTGTGGGCGCGGGCGTCGAAGTGGCTGTAGCAGATCTGGCACTCCAGCTCAGGGGATGTGGGTGCCACCGGCGGGGACCCCAGCTCACTGCCCGGCTGGGCCATGGCTCCTGGAGGGGTGCTGGGGGCTGCCTGGGCTGAGGGAAGATGCTGTCAGCCAGGGCCGGGGGCAGGTCCTGGGCCTGATGGCTCCCACGGGTGGGGTCCTGGCCCTCCTGCACCCCACGGTCAGTGTCCCGGTGAGCCCCAGGGGCTCGGTGGGGGAGCAGGGTCGGGGGAGTGGGGCTCTACCCGGGCCGAACTCCAACCCCGGTCGGTGCCACCGGCGCTGGCACTCGGCCTCATCCCAGCCCCCTTTCTAGAGGGCACACCGCTGCCAGGGGAGGGCACCGGCGTGGGGGGGTAGCTCACGAGCGCATCCTTGGCTCTCACGGCATGTGCCGGTTTCCTGGAGCCCCCGGGGTGGGGACTGCTCTGGACACTGGCTCTGTCGGCGGTGAGGAATCCCCCATCCTTCACCCCCGTCCCTCTCCCGGGGCGAGCAACTCCCGGTCCGCATCCCCGCCCCCGCTCCCGGCCCGCACCGCATCCCCTCCCGTACCTGCGCTCCGCGCCGCGGCTCCCGGTGGGGACACAGCGGCGAGTCGATCCCCAGCCCCGGTCTCGGCGGGCTCGGTGGTGCCGATGGGCTCCGCGGCGGCGGGCTCGGGCCCGGCAGCCCCATGGGGGAGGCGCGGGGCGCTGCCCGCCGCGCTGCGGGGGCGAGCGCGGCGCAGGGGCCGCCGGCAGCGCCGCGGCGTTGGCCCGGTAACGGGGAGCGGCGAACGCGGGGGGATCGGATGGGCCGGGCCGGGGCCCCGCGGAGCCCCCTCGGGCAGAACCGGGCCCCGCCGGGCTGCGGGAGGACGATGCAGGGGTCTATGCAGCGGTCGGTGCGGCGTTCGGTGTGAGATAGGCGCAGCTCCCTGCACGCCGCGGTCCTCCCTTTCTGGTCAGCCTTGAGGGTGCTCCTTCGCAGCCTGGGGACTGCGGCAGCGGCCCCTGGAGTCCGGCACCCCCTGGGAGTCCAGTCGGGGGCACTCGGGGGACGCAGCACTTGACAGGTTCGGGCTGAGCACGGCCGAGCCCCGGGCACATCCCACTCTGCCGGTTGTGTCTCCCCAGCCAGGTCAGATCCGCCCCAGGCTGCTGCCTTTACAGGTTTCCAGCAGCCCCGAGGGACAGGAACACTCAGGGACCACCCCTCACCTCTGTCCCTCCTGCCAGGTAGAACAGGAGCAGCACCGAGCACCACGAGGGCACAGTTAATGAGGGCCTTTCAGTTCAATCATCCACGTTTGGCACAGTCTGAGAGCTTTTATGCCAGGGGTCCAGCTCCTGGTGTGCCTTGCTCCCCCAGCCCTGCCCGTACCCCCCACCACTCCCAACCGCCCACCTCAGCTGCCCCTTGGACAGCTCTCCTGCTCTGTTTGGATAAAGCACATGTTCTAGAAGCAGCCATGCCAGTGGCTTCTGGCCACTGATGTCACTTACACGTCCCCTGTGACACCGACACCACGGCTGTTGGATCCTTAACCAGGTAACGGTCCCTCACCTGAGGGAGCAGTAAAGGGCTCTGTGTACACTGACTGATCAAGGGGTGGGTTAAGGACACTCCCAGAATCAGCACATCTCTGCTCACCTGGGTCCCGGGAACAGTCAGTCTTGCCTCAAAACAATGAACAAAAGGGAAAAAAAGGCTTTACAAACTGCTACTTCTGCAGCCAGCGTTCCCAGCTGTCTCGAGTGTCCTTAAAGGACATCAAAGATCTCCTTGCCTCTGTTAAAAGCATCTTTGGAGAGCTGTGGAGCCCCTGGGAGCAGGCAGCGTGTGGGGCTGGGCAATTCCTACCCACCCCAGAGTGGCACTGGCACTGCTCCTGCACCAGCACCAGTGCTGCTGTGGCACTGGCACTGCTGTGGCACCCCACCAGAGATCAGCTGTGCTGCCCCGAGTAGTCCAAGGTCAGTCCAGATGCCTGCGCTTCTCTGAAAGGAGAGCACCAAAATCACACGGGAGCAGCCAAGAGCCAGGAGCGGGATGGTCACGCTGCTTCAGGGGCTCACTGGTCTTTAGGAAACAAAACTCACCAGGTCACGGCTGTACAGAACAGGGCAGATGCCAGATAGTCCTGAAAAAAACAAAACCCGATGTTTTTCTACCTTCCACCCAGGCAGAGGCTGGACAGGGGGTGAACAAGGACCCTAGATACCAGAGAAGAAAAGGGATGGACACAGGCAGAGCTGTATGCTGGTTTTAATGTTCCTAAGAACTAGGAAACAGAAATCAAAAATAGACTTTGCTCTTCTTGATAAAAGTAATAAAATGGTTAGCGGTGTTAAATTAATCCTTACAAAACAAAACCCAAGGAGGTTAAATAAAGCCCAGAGGCTTCGCATAAAAACCACAACGACTACAAAACAGCTGCAAAGACGTCTTTACACACCAAAGAAACTCCTCTCCTCTGCTCCTTTCCTCTCCAGGACACAGTGTCGGCAAACACGGGACTCACACATGGGAAAAGAACACGGATGCGATGGGAGCAGCCCCGCCAGGAGCGTGGGCGCCACGGACAGAACTATTTACACTATGGACACGGAGCCGTGCTGGGGCCGGTCCGGCCGCAGGAGCCCCCGGGCTCTGCCCGTCCCTCTCCTGCCGGGGCCCCTCCGGCCGCGGCGCTCAGCGCCCAGCACTCGCGCTTGCCATCCGTCCCTCCATCTGTCCCACCGTCCTTCCGCCCAGCTCTGGCTGCCCCTTCCCTCTGCGCTCCGGCGTCGCGGGGCTGCCGCTCCTCCTGCTGCGCCACACTGGGCTCCCTTGCCCCCGGCGAGGGCCGCGGCTGAGCCTCCTCTCCCATGGGCGGCCGGGCGCTCCCGGCTTCTGGGGGTCGGCGTGCAGTTCACAGAGAGCAGGTGCCGTGGAGCTGCTGCGCAGGAGTCCCGGGCCGGTGCTGCACACTCAGCAGTCTCTGCTGCCCCGGCCAGCCCCGGGGCTGCCGGCACCTCCCCTGCTGCCTCGCACCTCTGCCTTAGTTGGGATTAGTCTCTCGGCTGCTGCTCTGCTCTCGGCCCAGCTCCCGTTCTTTGTCCGCTGTGGAGGAGGACGAGGAGGAGGAGGACGAGGAGGAGGAAGACGAGGAGCTCAGGGTCCGGCCTGAATGCTTGTAGGCTGCAACGAGCTCCTGCAGCCGCTCTGGCGTGGGCTCCCACTTGGCAAAGCCGGCGCTGTTTTGCAGGAAGAGGACGGCTGTGTTGTGCACAGCCTTGTAGTACATCTCCTCTCTGCAAGGGAAGAGCACAGGCATCAGCACCTCCCCTGGCCCCCAGCACTGGACACCTGCTCCTCCTCTTCCTGCCTGCCATCCTTAGGACAAGTGTTTGCCCCTGTCCTTTCTCTCATTATTCTGAGGAAAAGTGGAGGCACAGTGCAGCCTCTGGCAGTTCTGAGTACGGCAGAGGCTCCTGAGCTTTCAGAGGGAAGCACTCATGCTGCAGAGCCCCACTGCTCTCTGCCAGCATGTGCTGGGACCTCGCTGTCCCTGCCAAAGGGACTCAGCACAGTGAGTCATCAGTCCTAACCAGGTAAGGAGAACTTCAGTTTTCATGCACTTGTTGCTTAAACAAGTTGTTGCTCAAACTTGTTGCCTCAGCAGCAGAGCAGTCTGCCCCACTGGGGACTGAGCCCCCACTGCCCCTTGCCTCTGCTCCCCACAGTGACACCCAGCTGCTGTGGCTCAGCCGGCTCACAGGTCCAAGGGCTGGCAGAGGAACACGGATCAGCACCACAGGTGTGACCTGTTCCGGCTGTACTCGTGCCCAAGGCACACATCTCTCACAAGCTCTGTTAGCAGTCATTAAACAGACGTGGAATTCACAATGCTGTCTGCTCATCCTGAACACCCAGGGTGATGATGCGCTGCATTTGTCCTTGCCTGCTCCCTGCTTCCCACTGATCTCAGCTTGGGAGAGGATATTTCTGTCACACAGCTTCAGAGCCGTGTTCCCAGAAGGATCTGAGAACAAAGCCTACTTTTTGCAGACGTGCTGGGACCCGCTGCGATACTCGTGATCGAAGGCCGGCAGGATGAGCTGGTGCCGCTTGAACTTGCTCTGCTCCATGCGGGTCAGGGCCGGCGTGGGGGGGTCCCGCCACTCAGGGATGAAGACAATGAAGGAGAGCGGCTCGCTGGAGCTCTCCAGCAGTTTCTAGTGCAACAAGGAAAGGAACAATCTTAGCACTGGCTGAGCAATGACGTGTCTGAACAAGCCCTAAGGAAAGGAAACGCTTCTGCTTCCAGAGTGGAGCCGCAGCCATCACCGTCCTCTGCCCCTGCCCTCAGCCCCGCCACGGGGAGCACAGGATGGATGGCACAACTCCATCCCAAACCACCTCACCAGTGAGCAGACGTACCTCAAAGTGAGAGACCATGGCATCCATCAGCTCCTCACAGAATGGCGGATTTGCCTCAAAAGAGCCACTTATAGGGAAGAAATCCAGGCATGGGCTGGAGAAAGAGGCAAAGATCCCTATCAGTCCGACCTGAGTCATCCATGGGCACACACTCACACAGACACACAGCAAGGGAATGTAAGACTCACCCCCTGGATCCAAAATACCCGTCTGTGTCCAAGAAGGCCGAACAGTACTGTTTAAAATAGCAATTCAGGGGCGAGGCAAAGCATTCAAAACTCACTCCAAAGAGCTTGTGGAGGGCTTCGAAGATGTGCACGGGAAGTGCCCCTTGCAGACCAGTCCCTTCGTACAGCCCCACACCGAACATCATCTGAGGAGAGCAAACCCCAGTGAGCTGTGCCTGCACTCGCTGTTCCTGCTGCTCCCTTCACTGACCACGGACCCAGAGCCACACATCCATGCACCCCTCCTCTAGGTACGCAGGGCCCCCTCATCCTTTCTCAAATTCATGTAGGTCCCTGCATGTACCCAAGAATGCTCTTCAGAGACTTCCTCCAACTTTGGCCCCACGGAACCATCATTTTTCTTTTGTACCCCTATGAGCCTTCAGTTGCCCCTCAGAGTCAAGAGCTATTGAAGGTTTCCTTCACAAAAATCTTTACCCTCATATCAAGACTACAACCACTCCCCAGACCATACTCCTACCTCAGCACAGCTGGAAGCAGACAACAGACCTAGTTTAAACCCTGTCTTGCTCCAGGCTCCCAGAGCCATGTCCCTTCCCCAGAGCAACAACAAGTTCAGCTCCCAGTGCTGTGTCACCACAGCTGTGGTGAGACTTTACCTGATATCGACGGAGAAGGCACCAAACCCTGGGCAGGAACTTTTCAAAGCCCGAGTCGTCGATGCAGCTGTACCGATAGAGAAGCCACTGGAAGAGAAAGCCCAGCCACTGAACACACCAGGAACAGACAAGGAATGGGATACACACATGTTGTGACAAGGAGAGGGATGCTGAGGAGCAGGTGGGCTCTGCAGGGAGGTGTGTCAGCACATCTGCTGTCACTGTGTGAGCCACCAGCTCATCACCAGCATGAATGAACCACCACACCAGCACATGTCTCTCAGCAAAGGCTGCCTTGCTGCGAGTATACAACATTCTGGCTGCACAGCACGTATCCAGAGCACACACCCAACAGCCGGGAAATACTCCCAGCAGGAGCCTAATCCCGACTAAGGTGAGAGCAGCTGCCCCCTTCCCTGTGGCAGCGTCTGACAGCTCTGTGGGGTCAGCTGGCCATCCTCTGCCCTGCCCTGCCCTTGGAGGCTGGTGCCCAGCCCTTACCAGCTTGCTGAAGTAGTTGCGGCTCACTTTGACCATCTCCCCCTTGTACCGCACACACGCCACGTTGTTCTCCATGTGCATCTCCACGCTGGGGAGTGGTGGGGAGGGGATGGCCAGTCTCACGGGGTAACAGTACACCAGCCTGTCCTGGACCTCGGGAGCTTCTACCTCAGCTACAGAGAACAAAGAGAAAGGCAGCCCATGAGAAGCCAAGGGCATTTGGGACCAATCTTCCTTCCACCTCAAACACACAGTGACCCCAATAAGGCTAAAGAGCAGGGTGGTCCTCCCAAAAAACACTGTGGTGGTCCCTTGCAGATCTCGTAGGCAGCTACCTAGGTTCAGTGCTGATTCCCCAAATTAATTCCATCTCCCACTGCCAGAGCACAGAGAAGACCCACTTCATAGCATTTTCTCCATCTCTAACCCAGCAGAGCTGCAGATAGCACACAGCCACCCCAGCATCCTGAGGCATGTTCCAGAAACACAAACACTCTCTCTGCTGCTACTGTTTCTATTTCAGTTTGCCCCAAAGTCATCCAACACACAGTAAAAATTCCAAGGCTGCCAAAATGCAGAAGGCAAAGGAATCTCCCTGCACCTTGTGGTTACCCATTGCCTCGGCATCAGGGAGAGCTCACAGGAGAGGTCAGCTGGAAGGAATCCCTGACTCAGCGAGGTTAGAAGACAAGCAGCAAAAACAATGGCAAAAGGCAGACATTGGGACCTGAAGGGAGTCTGAGGAGGGCCAGGACTCAAAAGGGAAAAGGACTACAAACAGTGGTGATGAAAGAAGTGGGGCCCATGGAGGAAGGAACAGGTGACTAGAGGCAAAAATACAGACATGAATTAGGAAGGAAGAGCAGAGAAAAGATCAAGGAACGTGACCTCTCTGCCAGGAAAGGGTGCACAGTGACATGCTGGGAGGCACAGGGGAGCACACGGTGCTCAGAACACAAGAAATGTGACAAATGAGAATACACAGAGAACACTTGGTGTTAGGAAGGGGATGTCAGCTGTCCCCAGGAATTCATGAAGCAGCAGAGCGAAAAGTAACGGTCCAGGGAAATGAACAAATGCCCTGTTCAGTGTGACCAGCTCCTAACAAGCTACTTCATGCTGGCAAATCACACGTTGATGGTATTTGATGTTACAGGCAGTCACAGCAACTGATGGAAGACAGTCTGTCACTGCACGGGCACTGCGTGACTGCCAGCTGAAGCCTATGCTGGACGGGCTGTTTCTGACTTTGAAATCCCACCCTGTGGATGCAGAGCTGCCCTCCCAACAGGTGACACTCTGAACGAGGACAGACCACAGCACGAGGCCTTCAGCTGCAGTGCTGTACCCCTACAGATCTTCAGAGTTGGCTGCGTACCAGAGATATTGTTCTCTTTGAGTATGGCAAGATGCTTCTCCCGGATCCGCTTGACGTATTCCAGGGATATGTAGTAAATCTTACTACAGATGCCTTCCACGGAGTCCTTGGCTGCAGCAGACACGTGGGGCCCACACTGTTTGCGTAAGTGCTCCAGGCGGTCCTGCGGAACCAGAGAACCAGAGTCCCTCACACGGCCACCACCGACTCCCCAGGGGCACTCAGCGACTCCGGGCTGCCCTCCCTTGGCACGCAGCAAAGGGAAGCAATGGCAGCTGTCTCCAGAAGGACCTGTACCTGTCCCCATGTGCCCCCTCCCCAGCTCCCTGCAGGACACTGACCATGTAGTCCTCCTTGGAGGCGGAATGGTCCCGTCGCAGCCAGCTGAATGTGTCCTCCACGTTCCACTTCACCACCTTCCTGCTGTCTGGGGAAGCACTCCTGCAAAAATAGAGGCAAAATGTAACCCACGGCTGCACAGCAAGGTATTCCACCCCCCTGCAACATTTTCTGTCAGTGTTGAATGTGGCCACAGCCACTTGATCAAGGCCCTGCCCTGTCACCTCCCTCCAGTTCTCCTTTAGAAAGTGCTTCCAGATGTTTACATTACTAGAGACTGCCACGCTCTCTCCAAAACTCAGTGTAGCTGGCTGCTGTCCTCTCTGCAACAGGAGAGGCCCACAAAACTTTTATCTGTCATGGCAATGGTCCATTTTGATATTGCCTTTAATTTTCAAATATTGCTAGGAGCTTGCGACTCTAAGAAAACTACCCTGTTAACAAGGTTTTTCTTTTGCCCCATAAAGTTCTCCCCACAGTCTTCCTCAATTCTGTCCTGTGGCAGAACTGGCCACAAAAACCCCACCTGGTATACAAAATGCCACTCTGAGCTTGTTGCTCTGTAACAGCAGTGAGTGCTCAAGCACTCCTGTTTTTATCTCAGGGATGACAGATGACTTCACTGACTCTCACCTGTCTCCACACACATTTTGGCTTCTCAGCATTACATTTTACAGTAATGTCACTATCAAAAGATGCCTCCAACACTACTGCTTTTCTTCTATATGTTCTTAACATTGCTTTTCCTCAATAAAATTGTGACTAGCACTGCACAAGGCAGGACGAGCAGCCCCTATAATCCTTTTCTCTTTTCTGAACGTGACAGCACTGCAAAAGGAGCTCCCACCTGGATTCAATCAGGCGTTTCGCAGCCTCGGCATACTTGAAGAGCAGTCTCTTGGCTTCCTCACGGAACTTGATTCTGGATAACCTGAGGTAAATTAAATTCATATGCATCAGTCTCACAAAGGCATGGAGGCCAGGTCCAGTTCCTTGGTTTTCCACTACCAGCATTCCACCGCTTCATCAGCCAAAGGGAAGCACCACAGCACAGAACCATGGCAGGTAAATCACCAGGCCAGACCAACACAGAACAATCCCAGTAGGGTGCCCTGTCTGTGAATGGTACCTGATGGGAATGTCATTCATGATCTCTCTGAACATGGAAGGAGACACTACTGGCTCGCAGTCACTCGGTAAAAGAGGATCTGTCCCTTTATCAACCACCTTCCTCTCCAACATCCAGCGATTAAAGGACTCCCTTGGGGGGTCAATCCCTGGAGACACACAGAGAAAGAGTTTAATCAAAACAATACAGAGATGCCCAGAAGCTCTGGTAAGGATCATCACACAGAGTTCAGCCTAATCAGTTCACAACCAACAATGTCACAGAGTACAACTATCATGAAAAGAGACCACAGGGACAAGACAGGCATAAGCCAAAAAGAAGATCACCACAGCATGGCAAGACTGAGAAGGAAATCAGGGAACCCAACAGAAACTCACCCTCTCTCTGCTGGCAGAGCTCACGGTAATGCTGCCGCAGCTTGAGAATAAGCTGGGACCGAAGCAGCTCCACCTCAGGGTGTGGAGAAAGCACTTCTGACGGTGCCCTCTGCTTAATCACTGCGTTTGTC
Source organism: Lepidothrix coronata (assembly GCF_001604755.1). Classification (NCBI taxonomy): domain Eukaryota; kingdom Metazoa; phylum Chordata; class Aves; order Passeriformes; family Pipridae; genus Lepidothrix; species Lepidothrix coronata. The sequence continues at coordinate 3,488,561 of NW_016690279.1, forward strand.
TGAATATCCAGGTCCCAATATACTCTGTGGCAGAAGCAAATGTCATCAGGATGGCTAGATCATTGGCTGATTATCAAATATTACTCCTAAAGATGCTTCCTTGGGCTGTTTCACCAGTCAGGAAAACAAACTATCAAGACTCCTGGCAAAGATATAGGGGTGTGTTATATACCCCAGGTTCTTCTCCAAAGATATCTGAAAACCTGTGCGTCTCTAATCCTCCACGGAGAAAGGAACAGAAGACAAATGGAGACAACTCACTCAGTTGGTCGTAGAAGAGCTGCCTGCTGTTTGTCTTCAGGTGAAACACACCATGCCTTCAAAACAGAGGTTCCTGGAATACTGGGAGAGCTGGGGACTGGCTGAGCAGCTTGGTTCCCAGGGACATCAGTCTGTGTGTGTGAAAGATGAATTACTGCACCACAGACACAGGTAAAAGGAAAGTAGCCTGATAAACCAAACAGTGCTGTACCAGAACACCACGCAGGAGACCCCCGAGAGCTCTCCAGCCCCCCTTGGTTTCGGGTTACACACATTTGTTTCACAGCACCAGACCCACCTTAGGCTTCTTCACACTGTTGCCACTTGGTGGAACCTCCTCCGAGAACCTCCTCTTCCTCTGCTTGCTCTCCACAGAGGTATCTGCCACCCCACCTTCCAGTGGCATTGGAGCCGCATTCAATCCCAGAGGATCTGACTGTGGGAGTCCAAACAACAGCAGCACACGTCAGCTCCCCCGCTGCCACTGCAGCGTCCCAAACAAAGGCAGTAAGCCCTGAACTTCCCATTGCACTGCTCCCAGCTCCCACGTGGATGGAAATAAGGACACCACTATTCACACCAGCACAAAGCTAAAAGATTCTCCTCTAGACCTGTGTCTGCATGCTTTTTTAAAAGACTTGGATGAGAAAAATGCACCACAACTCCCCCACCTGAGTGTTCTTTCAGCATTGCACACCTGGAACAGCACCACCTGAGGGTGCACCTGAAGGAGGAACATTTTGCCAAAACCATGCTTCAGAGCGAGGAGCTCTGAAGGCACAAAAGACCCTCCCACATCTGTAATCTGAAGTCCACAGACCATGAGCCCTGCTCCTGCAGAACATGCCAGTGCTGGCGCAGCCCCCCAAGGTGAGTGTGCACTTACGATGACATCGTGCTGTCCCAGCACAGGCATTTCCCACAGAGACTGGTTCGTGAAGCGATTGAAGTAGTAGGGGCGGTTCTCCCGCTTGCTCCAGCACTTCTCCCAGCCAGCCTGCACCAGCTCATCTGAGAGGACAGAGGGAGTCAGGAGAGGAGCATCCTGCACGACAGCCCTGCCCTGCAGGTCCCAGCTCTGTCACAGCACACACACAACACACATCGTTCCCAGCCTCCCTTGGCGGCCCCGCTCTGCCCCCCTTCCTGCTCCCAGGGCCCTGCAGAATTCCCAAGGGCAGTCCGTACCTGGCAGGTCCTGTACCAGGCGCATGGGTTTGGGGGAGCTGGGCTGGTTCTGGTTGGAGGTGCCAGGTGAGTGACTCATGAGAGACGCTTCCTCCGCAGGGCTTCTGTGATTCTCATTGGCCATTTCTCAGCAACCACACTAGAAAAAACAGACATAACATGCAGAATTATAGCAGGAATGATCCCAGATCCACTTGGCTGTAGCACTACAAGTTCATTCTGACAATAAAACAAGGATTGAACCAGTACACACAAACAGCACCTCAGCCCTGAAAAGCACCTGTTATCCTGGACACAACCATCTATGAGGAGTGCTGAGTGTTAAATGGGGCCAGCCAGGGTGTTCTTCAGGCCAGCATTCAAAATATTCACTTTTCAGCTAAGTCCCTCCTAAGAGTGGAGCATCAGGACTGAGAGTATAAAAAATAACATACACTCCTCTGTGATTATGTGTCACCTTCTGCCATGCCAATACCACCGGTCATGTCTGATCTGTTATCCTCAGAGACAGTTTAAATCAACACTTACCCACACATAACTGCACATCATTTAAACAAAAGGCTTTAATTAAAAAAAAATTCTGCTACATAAAATAGCCCTGGAGCTTCACTAACAACTTCTGTGGTTCAGAGAACCGCAGGCTGGGCGTTGGGACCTCCCAAATTATTTTCCTCCATATGTCCCAGGCCCACAGTAACTGCTCGGCCTCAGCCAGACTGTTTTGGCCCTTGGTGCTTTTTCATCTGCATAACAACAGTTATGCAAAAGAAGGTCTGTTGGAACAATAAAGCTCCTCTTAATCATAATCTAATGTTGCCAGCTGGAGAGAAACAGCCAGGCTTTTCCTCTCTTAGTCACCACTCTTCCCCCGGGGAAGTTTCTGAAACAGCTCCGCAGATTGCTCCTCTCTGGCAGCCCGAACACACTGGCAATGAACTGGGGGGAAACAAGGCATTTTACGTAATTCCCAGCTACCTCGGATACCAAACTATTCAGGCCTTGGAGACACCCCACAGGACACACCAGCACAGTCAGGGCAGCAGCAAAACAGTGCTGTGCACAGCGTGTTCTTCACCTGAGCACGGCAGTAGCCGGAAGCTGGAGCCGCGTACGGCAGCTCTTCAGTAAAAGCTCTGGATTTCTGTGGGCTAAATCACTCGGATTTAATCACCTTTGCTGCCCTTCCTGTGCATAAAGCCCACTGGCTATTTCAGCAGAGCAGAATGGCAGGAGGCAGCAGCTATCTGTAGCTCCGCTGCCCACAGCACCCGCTGTGGAATCAGCGCTGAGGAACTCAACCCTTTCAGCCCCTCAGAAGATGTTTCCATCCTTCCAGGCAGCGTATGCAAGGAAAGGTGTGGGACGCTGCAGAGTCTGGGTCTCTGCTCAGGAGCAGACAGGTGACAACCCCTGTGCCTGCTGCAGAGCACCGGATGCAATCACAGGCCTTTAACAGCCTCAGCAGGTGAACGTTGTGCAATTTCACACTGAACTCCAACCCCGCCATGCCCTCACAGTCACTTCACAAAGGTGCCAAGGTGAGCCAAACCAGTGGCAGAGCAGTCAGGGTGGCAGCCTGTCAAGCTGTGGGCACAGGGACTACAGGGACCCCAAGGCAGGAGCCTCACCCGGCTGGTGCAGGAATCTCTGAAGGATGTTTAGCCCCTCCTCCTCCTACTCAAACTAAAACCACACGTGCACATGCACCTGCTGCTGTGTCCTGCACGTTGCACAGAGCACACACTGTAGTGAACTGGTATGTACTGGGGGGACCAGGGCTCCCAAAGGGATGGAGGTCAATATACAGACAGCACTGGGCATCGAGCCCTGCCCAGCCCGGATGGCACACACCAGCTCCAGTGACCTGCCAGTGTTTTTCACCACCTATCGCTCAGAAGAGCTGTCAAATAGGGTCACTGGCTCTGCCTTCTCCCATTTATGGATAAACTGGAATGGTGGAAGTAGCCAAGAAGCTTTATCACTTGATCAGTGTTGACGAGTATTAAATCCAAGTACCCTTAAGGTCTGAGAAGAGGAAACAGCCAAACTAACAAGAATCCTGGCAGAAGCAACTCTACTTTTATGTAACTACACTGGGACTTAGACAGTGACAGGGATCCAGAGGAAGCATTTTGTGGTGATTACGGAATGTTTTTATACACCATGGCAATGCATACAGTGCTTCACAGACACGGTACAACACTGTCCCTGCCCAGAGAGCTTACAACCTAGAGCAGCAGCACAACCGGAGACCACAGCGAAGGGTAAGGAGACACAGAGTAAAGAAGTACAGCAAACAGGACCGATATTTGTTTCCATTTCACCGAGGTAGGATTTTGTACAAGACAACAGCAAATGCAGACAAAGGAGAGCAGCGACAGCCCCCCGGGACACCCCCGCTTCTCCCCCATCCCAGAACCGCGGCTGCTCCAGGAGGCTGGGAACCAGGCCACCGCCTCCCCCGTCGGTACCATCCCCTTCCCGAGAGCGGGACCGGGGCGCTGGGGACCGGGACACCGTGTCTGCGCAGAGGAAGCTGCCGGGCAGCTCCCGGGGGCTGCCCTGCCGGCGGCGGAGACGGCACGGAGCTCCTCGGCGCGGCGGGCCGGGACCGGCGGGCGGCCACCGGCGCCCAGCGAGTGCGGAGCGGAGGCGGCGGCGGCGACAACTCTGCAGGCTGGCCGGGAGCGGTCCGGGGGCGCGGCCTAAGCGGGGCGGCGGCCGGCCGGGCGGGTACTTACGGTGGCGGGCTGCCTGGCGGGACGCGTGGCCGTCGCTCCGTGCTCGCCGCTGGCGCGCCGGGGCCGCATCCTCATAGCGGGGCGTCCCGCGCCTGGCCCGCGGGGGCGGCTGCGGAGACAGGAGCCCGTTACGGCGCCGCGGGGAGGGGCCGCGGGGCGCGCAGGCGCGGCGGGGGCACAGCGGGGGCGCAGTGGCGGGAGCGCGGCGGCGGCGGCGGCCGCGCTCTAAGATGGCGGCCGCGGGCCTGCGCCGCCTACCCTCCGCCGCCCGCCCCCCGCCGCCTCCTCCTGCATGGCGGGCCGCGGCCTCGCGGTCGCACCGCTTACCTGGGCGTGAGGCCGGGGGCTGCAGGCACCGGGCACCGCTGCGTCCGCCGCCGCCGCCGCCCCACCTCCGCCTCGCCCGCCCCGCCGCCGCCATCTTGCGCCGGGGCCGCGGGCCGCGGGCTCGGGGCGCATGCGTGAAGCCGAGCCCGCGCTCGGGGGAGCCGCCCGGCGCATGCGCGCTGAGGGAGAGAGGTCGCCCCGCCCGCCCGGCGCCATCTTTGTGGCGGCCCCGCCCCGCAGGGGGCGCGGCCCCGCCCGGGCTGTCCCGGGGCCCCCCCCGGGCCCCACCCGCGCGCCGCGGGCGGTTCCCGGCACCGACAGGGCGCGGCTGCGGCGGTCGCCACCAAAGGGCCTTTGAAGCGCAGCGGCGCCGGGGTGGGGCCGCGGCCGGGCCGGGGGGGCCGCATTGATGTGCGGGCGCGGGGCTTCCGCTACCCGCCGGGCACAGCGGCCGTTCCTCGGCCCGGGCCGGCTCCGCCACCGCTGCTGGGCCCTGAAGGTCCTGGCGGTCCCTCATGGTCCAGGCGGTCCCTCGGGCGCAGCGCTGACGCGTCCTTTCATACTCCGCTGCCGTGGCCGTTCCCCCTCCCGCAGATCCCGGCGGCGGGGCCGCGCTGTGAGGGACGCTGTGCAGCGCTGGCCGGGGTCGCTCCCTTGCCCCGCGGCCGGTGGCTGGTGCTGCTGCGCAGCTTGTGCTGGAGGGTGACACGGGACGGGGAAGGGGGACACGGCTGTCGGGGTGTCCCTGAGGGGCTGCAGGAGCCGAGCCCCCTGCACACCCACCCTGCAGAGTGTCCGTCCTGACGCGGGCTCAGCCCCGATGGCTGGTGCTGGCCCACGGCCCCTGTGGAGACGGGCAGGGGCAGCCGCAGGGCCATCACCCCAGCCACGGTCCCTCTTCTGCACTTTCCCTCTGGGATGTCCCCGCTGGCCAGCTTTCCAAGGGGTTTCCCATCTTCCCATCCCGCTCGGTCTCCACGGAGTCCTGCCCTCTGGTCCGGGAGCACCGGGGTCAGTTTAATGAGTTAATGCTGGCGTAGCAGTTCTGGAGGGGATAAGTGCTGTGTAAGCACTGAGGCTCCCGCGCTGGGCTCCCAGCAGCCCGGTTCTGCTGCCCAGAGCACCGATAACCGCCCCGGACACAAAGGGCCGGCTCAGACTGATCCCTCGGGGGCAGAGGGAACTCTTCGGAGGGACAGTGTCCTCGGAGAGAGGCGGCTTAAGTGGCCGAGGGGGTGGTGAGGGCAGGGGCAGCCCCTCGGCATGGCTCGCCCAGGCAGGATTTTTGGGAAGAAGCCCCAGGCTGAGATGAGAACCGGCCCGTCCTCCCTGTGACGGGTGGGTGGAGCAGGATGGTGACAAGGGCGCTGCAGGGGACTCTCTGCCAGTGCCCCTCACAGTGCTGTGACCCTCGGGCTGCCGGGGAACGCCAGGCAGAGGCACGTCGTGAAGAGCCAGAGCTGCCCGGGTGGTCACAGGGGTCGGGGCAGCGGCCGTGGGGGCAGCACTGAGAGTCCACAGCCTCGGCGGCTTCTCTGCTCAGGCTCATATCAGACATGTACACGAACCAGACCGTGGCAGCACCCCCGGCCCGGGGCCACAGAGCCTGTGCTGGAGCTGGGGGAGCTCAGCACTGGCAGGGGTTTTATAACCACAGATCCTCCCGGCCCCCGTTTGCACGCGTGCCCCTCGCAGGGGGGTGCTGGGCAGGCCCAGGGCTGTGGCTGGGTGTGTGGGACATGCGAGGAGCGGTGGTTTTTTGGGGGGGGAAAGGAGGCTGTGTGGCCAGCCTGGAGCCGGGCGCCCGCGCGAGCCGCTGTCCTGCCGATGCTGGCAGCGAGCCGGGCTCGGCGGGACACGGACCTGCATCCTCCCCGTCCGTCTGTCCCGCTGTCTCCTCCCAGCTGTGGGCCAGCAAGGAGTGGCAACTGGGGGATATATAAAGGCAGGAGAACTCCAGCCAGCTCAAAAGAAACTCCTGGAGCTGGTGGTGTTCTCCCCCTCTCCTGCCTTCACGTGATTCAGCTTCCCTACGCCGGGGAGCCAAAGAAATCCTCGCTGTAAGTACCCGAACTGAGCCGGCATTGTGCGGGGGAACCCCCCCAGCCTCGGGCAGAACAGTGGCTCCGGGGACGGGGGTCAACATCCTCTTCCTTTTATAGAAATGGGGGAAACGCTGTGGGGGAGCCCCGTCCGACCCCACAGCCCCGGGGAGAGGGGTCCCCCATCCTCTCCTTTCACAGACCTGGGGGAAAATGCTGCAGTGGAGCCCTGTCCCATCCCACAGCCTTGCAGGGAGCTCTGCCTGTTGCTGCGGGATGGACGGGCTCCAGCTCCCGTCCCAGCCCAGCCTGGGGGCAGGCGGCACATCTCGGGGGTACAGTGAGGACCGTGGGGCGGCCCCGCGGATGAGGGGTCCCTCCTCTGCGGGGTGCTGGGGCTCCCCGCTGCAGCAGCACGCACGGGGCTGGCCGTGCGGTTTGGGGAGCGGGGTGTGTTCAGGGCGGGGGGACTGCTGGAGTGGGTGTGCCCAGGGGATGTGGGACCCTCGGGCCTCGCAGGGCCAGTGCTGGGGCTTATGCGCAGCACCCTGGGGCAGGGGCTCTGGCAAAGGGGACCTGGGTAGCACTGGGTGGTTTCGGGGGTAACAGTGAAGCCGTGGGGTGTTTCTTGCAGTCATCCCATGCTCCGGGCAGGTTGGGCAGCAGCCACCTCCCTCCCAGGGTGGCCAGGAGCGCCCTGTGTGCCCCGCAGGCCAGCCCGTGCTGACCCCCGCGCACCCTGCCAGGCCAGCCCGTGCTGACCCTGCTCCCTGCCTCCAGGTGTGAGATGGCTGCCGGCAGCTGCCTCCTCCTCCTCCTCCTCCTGCCCTGGCTGGTCACAGCCTCGCACAGCCCCCCCGGCTGCAAGATCCGGATTACTTCCAAGGGGCTGGATTTGGGTAAGGGGCCGGACTTGGGCTGGGATCCCGGGGCCTGGGAAAGAGGGAGGTTGGACACCTGGCTCCTGAGGTCTGCATTTGTGTAGGGCTCTGCCTGCACTGCCCACCCGTGGGGTGGCCAAGGAGGAGTAGGGGGCTGGCGGGGGCGATGCTGCTTGGAGGGCAGCGCAGCCCGGCTGTCCTAGCCCAGGCTCGCTCTGCCTTGCAGTGAAGCAGGAGGGGCTGCGCTTCGTGGAGCAGGAGCTGCAGAACATCACGATTTCAGACCTGCACGGGAAGGAGGGGCAGTTCCACTACAACATCAGCCAGTGAGTGCTGCCCGTGCCCAGGGCTCCCTGGGTCCATTTGTCCATCTGACCATCCCTGTCCCCTCCCCGCAGGGTCAGGGTGACGGACCTGCAGCTGGCATCTTCGGACCTGAACTTCCAGCCCCAGCAGCACCTCGCCTTCAATATCAACAATGCTTCCATCAGCCTGCGCTTCCGCAGGCAACTGCTCTACTGGTTCTTGTGAGCTGCCTCCCCTCCTGCTGCCTGGGCACCAGCTCACCCCACAGCTGTGCCCACTGGGTGCCACGGATGCCTTGCTGCCCTGCAGGTGGCAGGAGCTGTGTGCTCCTCTCATCTGCTTCCCTGGCTTTCAGCTATGACATCGGGTCCATCAATGCCTCTGCGGATGGTGTCCAAATCCACACGGTGCTGCGGCTGGCCAAGGATGAGGCTGGGCGCCCCAAGATCTCCAACATCACCTGCAATGCCTCCATTGCCAGAATGCACGCCGGCTTCTCCGGCACACTCAGGTACACCAGACCCCTCTGCCTGTGCCTGGCTCCCTGACCTCCTTCCTGGGATGCTTCCCCAGCCCAGCTGTGTGCTGGAATGAGGACAGAGCCACAGGGAGGGCAGGCAGTGCAGAGCTGCTCTCATGTCCTGCAGGAAGGTCTACGAGTTCCTGAGCACCTTCATCATCACGGGGATGCGCTACCTCCTCAGCCAGCAGGTAGGGCTGAGTGCAGACAGATGATGGAGCCCAGGGGGCCTTGCCCTGCCTGTGCAGCTTTTCATCCAGTCCTGGGAGCGATTCCCCTCAGCCCAGCTCCTTGCCTTGTAGATCTGCCCGTCCCTGGAGCACGCCAGCCTGGTGCTGCTGAACTCCTTGCTGGACACGGTGCCCGGTGAGTGTTGCCCTAGGGAAGGGACTGGATCCTGCTCACCTTGTGGCAGGCAGGGTTGGGCATCGGGCTGCTGGGCAGCTCTAGGCTTGGTCACGCCAGCACATCTTCCCTGGCAGTGAGGAACTATGTGGATGAACACATCGGGATTGACTACTCCCTCCTGCGGGATCCATCCGTCTCCAGTGACACCCTTGACCTCGACTTCAAGGTGAACACTGGATCCTGCCCTGCTGATCTTTCCCATCCCCGTGGGAATGGCTGTGTCAGCAGGCACACTGGGCTCCATGGAGCAAGCAGGGTGGGCTGCCCCATGGTTGTGGGAATCTCTCCTGCTCTTGGCCCAGGGCATGTTCTTCCCACGGGTGAGAGAGGACCAGGAGCTGGAGAACCACGCAGTGGAGCCGGTGATCAAGGAGACTGAACGCATGGTCTATGTTGCCTTCTCCGAGTACTTCTTCGACTCAGCTATGCTCGCGTACTTCCAGGCGGGAGTGCTGAACATTGAGCTCCAGGGGGAGAAGGTAAGGAGCGCCGGACACTTGGCTGTGCACAGGCAGGAGGGAGGGCTGGGCTGTGCCGCAGAGCAGAGGAGGTGCAGTTTAGAGAGCAGCTCTGCTGGGACCCACAGCAGCGCCTCACTTCCCCTCTGGTGGTCTGTTCTCCCCGCAGGTGCCCAAGGACCTGGAGGTTTTGCTGAGAGCCACCTTCTTCGGGACCATCTTCATGCTGGTGAGGAGCCCCCGCATGGGGCGGAAGGCACGGGAGAGCCTGGGGGCAGGGCACAGCCCTGCCCTGCTCCCTGCCTCCAGCTCACCTACCCTCCCCAGAGCCCCTCCGTGGATGCTCCGCTACGGCTGGTGCTGCAGGTCTCAGCTCCCCCTCGCTGCACCATCAAACCCTTGGGCACCTCCGTCTCCGTCTCTGCCTTCCTGAACATCTCACTGGTGCCTCCGGACCGCCCGCCCGTCCAGCTCTCCAGCATGACTGTGGTGAGGGGGAGGCCAGGGCTCTTTGTGAGGCCACCCTGGTGCACGCAGGAGGAGCATGCACCATCCTGTGTGGGAAGGCACCGGTATCCCAGAACAGAGGGACACTGGGCTGGCCTGGCTGTCCCTCTGCCTGCTGTGAGTCAGCCCTCCTTCTCCCCAGGAAACCAAGCTGAGTGCCAAGGTGTTTCTGCAAGGGAAGGCGCTGCGTGTGCAGCTGGACCTGCGACGGTACGTCTGGGGTCCCGTGGGGGCATGGGGACGGTCCTGTCTGCACCCCACTCACGGCTGCTTCCTCCCCTCCAGGTTTCGCATCTACTCCAAGCAGTCAGCGCTGGAGTCACTGGCGGTGAGCGCATGGTGATGGCCTGGGGACCCTTCCAACCAGCCACAGTGTACGGTGGGCTGGGGAGGTGCTGCCCACCCAGGACTCCCACTTGCAGTCCTCCCCACCCTGGCTGGCAGCTCTGCCTCTGCACTGACCTCAGCTCCTCTCCCGCAGCTGTTCTCCCTGCAAGCCCCACTGAAGACCCTCCTGCAGTTGACCATCATGCCAATCCTTAATGGTAGGCATCGCTGCTCCTGTGCAGCTGGGTTGGGCAGGGGCTCAGAGGGGCTCAGTCTCACCCTGTCTCTCCCTCCCTGCAGAGAGGACAAAGAAGGGAGTGCAGATTCCCCTGCCTGAAGGCATGGACTTCACCAGGGAGGTGGTCACCAACCACGCGGTACGTGGCAAGATGAGACAGCCCAGGCCCCCACACCCTGCTGGGCAAGGGACCGTCACCCCCAGCTTCACACTGACCTTCTTCCCCCCACAGGGATTCCTCACAGTGGGAGCTGATCTCCACTTCTCCAAGGGGCTGCGGGAGGTGATTGATAAATACCGCCCCGTGCCCACCGCCGCTGCCTATCCCAGCTCCCAGCCCGCAGAGCCCAGCCTGGACCCCGGCTCACTTTAGCTCTTCTCCCTGGACTGAGGGCAGATCCTGGGCTGGACCCGTAGACTGTAGGTAGGAAGCAGCTTCCCTGGTACCACTGGCACATCCTCAGGGTGCCCATGCCCTGGTGGGATGCAGCAAGGTGGAGAGAGATGCTCTGGGAAACCCTGCTGCACCCGTTCTCATTACACTAATAAACCACCCGCCTCCAAATGCACGGCCCTGTTGTTTGGAGGATGTGCCCATGTGGATGTGCCCATGTGGGACACACGGCATGGAGATGGGAAGGAGGCAGCCAGCACTGCTGCCCAGCTCAGGTCCTTGGGAACAAACGGAGCTCAGAGTAGTGCCAGAGAGCTCAGAGTAACTGTCCTGCTGCTGCTCAGGCAGTTCACTTGTTTCAAGCTGCAGGGACTCCTGCAGAGGGGGTCAAGCCCAGAGCTCCCTGGCACAGGGTGTTGGCACTCACTGGTACTCCTCAGCAGAGGAAGCTAAGCAGGGGCTGGCACAGGGGTGTGAGGAGGAGCAGAACCACCTCGGTCAGAGAGTTTATTGCAAGTTCCTGAAGCACTGTGTGCCCTGGCAGTGGGATTGTTGTGGTTGTGGTGGTTGAGCCTCCTTCCGTGGGAGCAGGGTGGAAGGAGCAGGGCCCAGCCATCCACCACTGCTGCTCCTCAGAGCCTGCCCAGGCTGTGTGTGCAGGGCCAAGGGGACATGCCAGGACTGCTCCCTGCCTGGGAGGGTAGCAGCTGCTGCTGGAGACAGGGGGGAGGCAAGACAGGAAGCCACAAGCGAGGAGGCAGCTGCAGCAGGTACATGACTCCTCTCCCATCAAGGACAGAGCCCTCAGGATTCAATTCCATGCCCCCCACCCACAGCAGGCAGCCCTGTCCAGCTGGGAGGAAGGCTGCAGGTGTGACAGGTCTGTGGTGTAGCCGAGCAGCAGCGAGGACTGGGCTGTGCGAGGTGCCGGCAGTGAGGGCAGTGGGGTGGTGAGGGCAGCCGGCACACCAGGCGCTGCCCCCACAGCTCCTAGTAAGGCTGGTTCTTAATGAAGCGGCAGAACATGGTGAAGGCAGCGAGCGGCCGGTCCGTGGGCACCATGTGGCCAGCTCCCTGCAGGAAAGGGGCAGCAGCAGTCAGCATGGCTGTGATGCTTCCACAGTCTAGCCAGCACCACCCCATGCTGACCACAGCCTTGGTGTCCAGCACACCCACCCACAGCCCCATCCCTGGCCCCCAAAGCCCTCAGTCCTACCTTGACAGTGAGGAAGGCGATGTTGGCGAATTCCTTCACAAAGCCCCCGATCTGGTTCTCACCATTTTCAGTGTAGAGCCAGGGCCGTCGAGCCACCTGTACCTGGGAGTGGTGGCAGCACCCTCAATGCCTGGGGCCAGCCCTGCCCACGCTCCCACCGCAGTCAGCCCCAGAACACAGCCTGGAGCCAGGGACTGGCCTGGTCTGGGCCGTGCCCTGCCCATTTACCTTCTGGCATAGGGAGTCCACAAACCACTCATCCCCGAGGAAGTTGCAGGCCATGTCAACGTCCCCGTTGTACACCAGGATCCGGTATTTCTGCAGAGCAGACAGAGGGGGTGAGCCCTTGGCCAGGACACCAACCCCAGCCAGGCAGGAGGCTGGGCTGGCAGAGCCACTCCCAGGGTCCGTGGGCTCCCCCGCACGCACCGTGGTCCCGAGCAGCTTCAGGTACTGCTCGTTCATCTGCATGTACAGGCGCTTGTAGTTGCGGTTCACCTCGAAGCTGCGGAGGAAGTGTTGGCATCATGCAGCTGCTCCTGCTCGTGGTAGTCCCTGCCCGCCCACAGCTCTCTCACCTGCACACCTGCCACTCCGGGGCCTCGGGGGAGATATGCAGAGCCTTCCGCACCTCCGGGGAGTTCAGATACATGCTGGGGGCTGTGGAGTTGGTACAGGGCGGGTCCATACGGACCTTCCTCCGGGCTACTGGCATCCGGAACAGGTTCTGGGAGAGTCAGGAGAGTCATTGTCACAGCAGCACCACTGGCCAGGCACAGGCTGCTCTCAGCCCAGCAGCACGGGCACCTCGGCTCACCTGCCGCCAGGAGAACCTCAGAGGCATCCGGATGAAGGAGTTGCCCAGGTCGTGTGTGATGAGATAATCACCCTCATACCTGCAGCCAGGATGAGCACAAGGACAGGCTGAAAGCCCTGGGGAAACAATGGCTCAGGGCCCTCCCTGGGCAAGTCCTTGCCAGCAGCCAGACACCATCCACCTGTCCCAGAAGGACCCCCTCCCCAGCCCACTGTGTCCTTCTGCCAGTGGGATCAAAGTGAGCCGGTGCCTGGAGACCCTTTTTCCCTGAGGCCACTCTTACCTCAGACTCCCAGGGACACCTCCGTCACACGGGGCATAAAGGTTATAGATGTTGAGGCCGGACTCCTCTACAATCTGAATCATCTCGCCCATCTGCAAGGAGCCACAAGAAGGGTTTGGGACTCAGCAAGACCCTCTTGAGACTGTGGACCCACCCAGAGCCAGGTGGGTGCTGCTCACAGACACTGACGCTGGGCACGTGTACACGGGCTCCACATCCCCTCACCTTGAGTGTGCAGTTCAGGTTGGAGTTGTCGTGGAAGTTGCACTTCCCCTCGGAGCAGCAGAAGGCCTGAAGGTCCTTCCACAGCCTGTGGGCAGAGACCAGGGCTTGGACCGCACTGCCCAGGCAACAACACCAATGTGTCGGCTGCGCTGCAGCTCCCTGTCCAGCACCCATGTGGCACCTGGCTTGGCCTGGTGCCCTCTGCACCCCACAAATACACACCTGGGAGCTGTCTGGGATGCAGGGCAACCTCCACAGCCTGACTGCTGGACCAGGGCAGGCTGGGAGCCACCCTTGTCCCAGCAACACCAACCCACCAGCCCAAGCCCTGGCCGTTCCCCACTCCTGCTCACACAGGGACGGCACATTGAGCACTCCCCCTGTTCTTACTCGGTCCCCAGCAGCCCGTGGTAATAGGCAAAGTAAACCAGGGAGTTGTCATTGATCTCATAAGATGAGAGGCCGTTTCCCACAGCGATTCCCTGCAAGGCAAGAAGAAAACAACCCTGTTGTGTTCCAGCTCCCCGCGGGGTGGCTGCAGCACAGCGGCCCCAGGCAGGAAGCAGATGTGGCACTGTTTACTCCGCAGAGGGAACAGGGAGGGTCAGGGGTGCCTGAGGACGCTTCCCCAGCAGCAGGGATGAACACGTCCACCAGTAGCCTCTGCCAGCACCCCAGGAGGAGATGAAAGGCTGCAGGGCCAGGCCCGCCCTCCGTCCTGGAGGGGACCCTGCACACTGAATGCACGGCCAGTTCCCACCCTGGCGCTGCTCAAGGGCCCCAGCGAGGCCATGCTGAGCCCTCTGCTCCCCAGCAGAGCCCAGCCACCCACCTTCAAATTGAGACTGGGGTCCTGCATCACCCACTCTGCCAGCGTGGGGATGTAGACCCCCCCATAGCTCTCCCCTGTGAGGAAGAGATCATTCTTGGAGTACTCAGGGAACAGGCGGAGGAAATCCTTCAGCGCCAGGTAGTTGTTGTGAGCAACCTGCAGGGAGGAGGAGGAGGCAGGGTCAGGTGGTGAGGCTGGATCGGGGCAGGGCCTTCCCAGCACGCCAGTCACTCGCCTCTGTGTCATTTGTGCCGTACTTCTTGTCATCGGAGTATGAGAAGCCGACGCCAGCGGGAGACTCCAGGTAGAGGATGTTGGCAATCTGCGAGGACAGCAGAGGAGCCGGCGATCAGGGGACACCCTCCTCTGGCTCAGCGAAGCCGAGGGCCGCTGGCCTCACCCACGGCAGCCCGGCCTGCCCCAGGGCTGTGCTGGGGTGGCCACATTCCTGTGCTGCTCAGCAGACTGGAGAAGAGGGTGTGTAGGACAGGGCGGGTAGCAGGAGGTTTGGCTCCACAGAGAGGGCAGGAGGAACTGGCTCAGGGCCACCCCATCCGGCAGCCACGGAGAGTGGCAGCGCCTGTGCCCGTACCTTGTTCCAGGCGTACTCGTTGTACTTCAGCGTCACCCCATCGGGCTGGATCTGGGGAAGCAGAAGGTGGTGACCCATGGGCTAAGCCAGGCTGGGGACAGCAGGATGGCTCATGCCATGCATCCGGTTATTCCCTGTGCTCCCGAGCCACAGGACAGCAGTGACTACTAACCAGGAAGGGGCCATGCTCCTTGAGGAAGCCTTCCATGGAGCTGCAGCCGGGACCCCCGTTGAGCCACAACACCAGGGGGCTGCCCTGGGGGTTGCTCTGGGCCTCCACGAACCTGCGGACACGCAGCCGTCAGTGCCCAGTGCCGGCTGATCCCCTCCCAGTGCCAGGCACAGCCCCACGTACCAGTAGTGCAGGTGCTTGCCCGGCCCGGCGCAGAGGTAGCCCGAGAAGTGGCGGAAGGAGGGCTGCTTGGGCAGCCCGGCCAGGTACGTCACCTCGTGTTCCGGCGGGGCGGCCCGGCCCAGCCCCAGCAGCAGCAGCAGCACCGACGACAACAGCAGCAGCGGCCCCATCTGCGGCGGGCGGGAGGCGCGGTCAGGGCGCTGCCGGCCACGAACGGCCGCGGCGGCGCCCCGCGAGCGCCCCGGCACGGCTGCCCCGGGCCTGACCCCCATGCGGGGCTGACTCCCGTGCCCGGCCCGCTCCCCTGGCGCCGGTGGCGGCCCCCCCGTGCCGTGTGCCCCGCTCCCCCCGTGCCCGCTGACCGCGGCCGCTCCCGGCGCGGAGGTCGCAGACTCCGCTCCCGCCGGGCACATGACACGCGCCCATATGACCTGCGGCGCCCACGTGAGCGGGGCGGGGCCCGGCGGCGGCCAATCAGCACCCCGGGGGCGGCCGGACCCGCCCCGCCCCCGCCCGCGCACGTGGGAGCGGCCCCGGACCGGCCCCGGGACCGGGACCGGGGGATGGCGAGGTGAGGGGGAGCGGTGGAGCCCCCGCACCACAACGGGAGCAGCCGGCGGCGGGGTGGACACAACCGGGCACCACCCGTTACAGTCGGGTGTCACCCAGCACCGCTGGGTACCGGGCACTGCTGGGTATGGCCGGTACCGCTGAGTACCACCGGACACAGCTGGGCGCCACCCAGCACTGCTGGGTACAGCCGGGCATCACCAGGCACTGCCAGTCATCGCCGTGTACAGCCAGCACCACCGAGCACTGCTGAGTATAGCTGGTACCGCTGGGCACCACCAGGTACTACTGGGTACAGCCAGGACCACCAGGCACTGCCAGGCATCACTGGGTACAGCCATGTACAACCAGCACCACCAGTCCCTGCTGGCCATCACAGGCACAGCCAGACACCCTGGCCCAGGTGGCAGCACTGGGCAGGCACTGTGTGAAGTCTCTGTGTGCTGGATTGGGCCCGGTTGCGCCCCAGCAACTGCAGGGTCCCCCCCACTCCTTCCCCTGCAGCACTAGGATCCCCCTGAGCCCTCTGGTTGTCCCTCCCGGACAGGCTGTCACCACCTCACAGCAGCTGTGACAGGGACAGCTAAAAATAGCATTGCTGGTGATGGCTGCCCGGTGCCGGCTCGCTGCGCGCTTCCACCACGTCCACGGCACCAATGTCCGCCTGGACGCCTCGCGCACACTGGCCACGCGGGTGGAGAGCTTCGCCAACGGGCTCTGCTTCAGCCAGGAGCCACTGGCACCTGGGCAGATCTTCCTGGTGGAGATTGAGGAGAAGGAGCTGGGCTGGTGCGGGCACCTGCGTGTGGGGCTGACGGCCCACGACCCCCAGAGCCTGGAGGTGGTGCCTGAGTACTCGCTGCCGGACCTGGTCAACATGGGGGACACCTGGGTGTTCGCCATCACCCGGAGCCACAACCGCGTGGTGGTGGATGGGGAGGAGGCGCGGGAGCGGGGCCCGCCCTGGGAGCCCTTCCTGCTGATCGAGCGCGTGCGGATCCCCCGCGACACCCTGGTGGGGCGCAGCCGGCCTGGCCGCTACAGCCACATCCTGGACGACCTGTACAAGATGAACGTGCTGCCCGCGACCGCCCGGCGCAGCCGCATCGGGGTGCTGTACGCACCGCAGCCCGACGGCACCGCCGACATGCACATCATCATCAATGGAGAGGACATGGGGCCGAGCGCCAGGGGCCTGCCCACCACCCGCCCGCTCTACGCCGTCGTTGATGTCTTCGCCTCCACCAAGAGCGTCCGGGTTATCCCAGTGGATTATGGCTGTAGGTACCTGCCCCCATCCCTGCGGCATGTGCTGCGTTGGCCAGGAGCAGGGGGGCTCTGGTGGGGTCACCCCATAGTCCCCAAGAGTGGGAATGTCAGAGTGTGACTCTGGTCAGAGGGACATGAGGTGCAGGGCACAGGAGAGCCCGTGGCTCCTGTGGAGCACAGGTGAGACCCACAGTGCCGCTGATGGGTAGTGTGCTGAAATCTCTGCCATGGGGGCTGCGCTGGGGCCAAGGGGAGACCCCCCCTGCAGCAGCCCTGCTGGCCACCCTTCCTGAGTCAGGCAATGGGGGTGGGTGTTTGGGGCTGCCCCAGGGCTGTGAAGCTTCGCCGAGCCCAGTCTTACCCACGCCACGCAGCAGCCGCAGTCAACTAACGTCCTGCCCTGGCACCAAAACACCCACCTACGCCCACCGCCCACCTCGGTATGACACACTGCACCTCCGCATCTGCTGCGTGCCAGGGACATGGCGTTCCCTGGGCAGAAACCCCGTGATGCCAGGCAGAGCCTGGGCATTATCCTGCGTCCCTTGGCTGGATGGGAGGGGCCAGGCTAACGAGGGCTAATTAGCTCTGGAAAAATCAGCAGATGCTGAGGATCGGGTGAGACTGAGCAAGAATGAGAGCAAGCACCAGGGTACCAGCTGCTCCCACCACAGGGAGCCACTGCTTCCCTCTTTGTGCCAAGGACAGCTGCTTCTGTCCCAAGGCTGGGATTCTCCATGGTTTAACACCTGAGGAAAGTGTTGACTACAGTAGACGGCACCTGTGCTGCGGAGCCACCTGAGGCTCTGGGAGGAGGAATCCCACAGGGTGTTGTGTCACAGGAGCAGGAGCCAGGCAGAGCCTGGGCAAGCACCCCGGCAATGGCTGATGGTGGTCTGTCCCAAAGGCACAGTGGGCACTGTCTCTGCAGGCAGCGCAGCCCTGGCCGGTTGGTACCCACCTGCCAGCCTGGTGCTGGTGCCAGTGGAAGCAGACCAAGGGAGTGGGATGTAAGGGAACTGCAGGGAAGCCGCCAGAGAAAGAAATGCAAACAAGCCACAGTCATGCACAGCTTGGGAGCATAACTGTTTCCCAGCCTTCCTCCTATTAATGGGAAGAGCTTTGCTGCCTGGGGCCCTTAAGCTCCCAGCCCTGGGGGAGCAGCTTGGCACCAGGTCCTGCACAGCTGGCTCAAGCCTGGGGCAGGATGATGCTGCAGAACAAAGTCACCCCACCACTGCCCTTAACTCCAGTACCTCTGAGGAGGCCCAGGCCAGCTCCTACACCTCTCTGTGCTTAGCCTCACCACTGACTCGCCCAGCTCAGCTGCTCTCTCTGTTCTCTTCCAGTTCCCTCCCTGCAGACGCTGTGCCGGCTGGTCATACAGAAGCACATCGTGCACCGCCTGGCTATCGAGGGCCTCGACCTGCCCCAACTGCTCAAGAACTTCTGCCAACATGAGTGAAGTGTTGAGGGCACAGCTGGGCTGCCCCCACTGCCAGCAGGCCCCCAGTGATGGCTGCCTGGTAGGATCCATGCCCTTTGTTGCCTCCTCACCCCGGTATGTGCTGCCAAAGGGCCAACATGAGAACAGGCAGCATGGTGTTGGGATTTTCCACACAGGGACGGTGCTGCAGGGCCAAAGTGTGGGCAGGGAGCTGATGTGGTTCAGAGAGAGCAATAAAGCACTTCCAGACAAGAGTCTGTCAAAGGAGGCTTGGGGCGCTGAGACCTCCCGTGCTTCAGCAGCCACTTGTGGGAGCAGTTCCCCCGGCAGCAAGGAAAGGAGCACAGGCCACACACAGCCCTATGGGGCTCGGGACTTGTCCGTAGCTCTGGAATGATGCTGGGATTGCCTGGGTGGATCAGAGTGAGCGCTGGGGTGGGTGGAGCGTGGGAGGGCACTCACGTGGAGGTAAATTACAGCCAGACGCTCATCCTGGCTGGGCAGTTTCACTCTTGGGAAATATGTTTACCCGGAGAGCGATGAGTTATTTCCTGTGTGCTCAGCTAGGAGGGGGACGGGGGCGGATGCCGGAGCACCCAGAGAGCAGCGCTGGCAGCAGCCGTTGCTTGGGCACGTGCCTGTGGCCACAGAGCCAGTGGCCACAGAGCCAGTCACGGTGACCCTGTGCAGGGCCCAGCCATCCCGCCTCCCTGCCTAGGGAGTGGAGCCCAGCACTCCTTGGCTCTGTGCCCTCAGCCGGACTCCTCATCCACTGGCTGGTGGGGATGGCAGCCAGGATCCAGCAGCGCCTGTGCTGGGCTGGAGAGGGGAGGCAGGGTAGGAGTTGTGCAGAGCAACAGGCAGGGTGGGGAAGAGCCCTCCAAAAACCAGAGGGGTACCCAGAGGTGCCAGAGAGACGGTGAGGGGGCTGGCAGAGCCTTCCAGGCCTCTTCCACAGCACGGCCAAGGGGAGAAACAAGCAGCTCTAAGCTTACAGAAAGGTGTTTTAGGAAACACGATGCTATATTTAGTCAGAGACTCGATAGTATCAGATCATGTTACAAAACTCTGTCTCAAAGGAAATCCCCAGCCCGCAGTGATGGCCGGCTCCATCAACACCAAAGTGTTAATGAAGGGAGCACTGATCAGGGAAAACATGGATCATGACCAAACCATGCAACGGGAGCGAGGTCTCTGACATTCCCTGCCATGTCCCACCAACAGGCTGGGAGCTGCTGGAGCTGCCCTGGCTGCAAGAGGGCCAGGGAGCTCACCCACCCCAGAGCAGCAGCCATGGGCCAGGCATTTGCTCTCTGGGCTGTTTTCCCTCCCCCAGCCGTGCAGCCTTTGCTCCCCACCTCCCCCGGCGTTATCTGCCCGGCAGTGACCCCTGCACACGGGGGTGTGTTCCTCTTTCTTGAGGAATTGAGAGCAGCTGCTGAAACCAGATAAACCACTCCCCTTCTCCAAAGTGGGGCTGCAGCGCAGTGGGATTGCCACCCTCAGAAACTGCCACTTCCCACCACCCAGGGCACTGCGGTGGCACACGACCACCAAGCAGCACTGCCTGATGCCTGGCACCCCATCCCCTGGCCAGGGAGGGGCATCTGCAGCTGGCGCAGGGACAGACACAGCTCCCAAACAGCACAAGGCTGATTTATTGGCTCTGTTGCACAACACCCCACAGCTGGATGGTGCAAGGACCTGTGGGTGCTGGCCACAGATGAAATAATTTTGTCACATGTTATTATGGGGCCTGATGGGATTCATCTGAGAATCCTCAAAGAACTAGCTGATGTCATTGCAAAGCCTCTCTCGATGATTTTTGAGCAGTCCTGGAAATCTGGAGAGGTCTCAGCTGACTGGAAGCTGGTGAACGTTGTCCCGATTTTTAAGAAGGGCAAGAAGGAGGACCCCAGAAACTACAGGCTTGTCAGCCTCACTTCAGTACCTGGTAAAATCATAGAAAAGATTATTCTGGGAGGTATCAAAAAACACCTGGAGCACAAGGTGTTTTTGACATTGGTCACAGCCAACATGACTTCAGGAGGGGGAAGTCCTGCTTGTTGAACCTGATTCCTTTCAACAACAGGGTAACTCACCTAGTTCACCTAGGAAAGCCAGTAGACGTAGTCTTTTTGGACATCAGCAAAGCTTTTGATACTGTCTCTCACAGGATTCTTCTGGACAAGATGTCCAGCCCACAGCTGGATAACCGTATTATGCGATGGGTGAGCAACTTGTTCACAGGTCAGGCATAAACACTTGTAGTGATTGACATCAGGTTGGTATCTGGTCACTAGTGGGGTTCTGCAGGGCTCCATCCTTGGCCCAGTTCTCTTCAACATCATTAATGCCCTGGACACAGGATTGGAAGGAATACTAAGTAAATTTGCCAATGACAGCAAATTGGGAGGAGCTGCCCTCCAGGGCAGGGAAGCCCTGCAGAGAGACCTTGACAAATCAGAGATGGGCAATCACCAACTATATGAAGTTTAACAAGGGCAAGTGCCAGATTCTGCACGTGGGCTGGGGCAACCCTGGTTGTGTGTATAGACTGGGAAACAAGAGGCTGGAGAGCAGTGCTCTGGGAAAGGACCTGGGGGTCCTGGTTGATGGCAATTTGAATATGAGTCAACAGTGCCCTGGCAGACAGGAGGGCCAACTGTGTCCTGGGGTGCATAAGGCAAAGCATTGCCAGCTACTCAAAGGAGGTGACCGTCCTGCTCTACTTGTCCTGCTCTAATATTCACTGGTGCAGCCTCACCTTGAATCCTGTCTGCAGTTTTGGGCACCACAATATAAAAAAGACACTAAGCTATTAGAGAGCATCCAAAGGAGGGCCACAAGGACGGTGAAGGGTCTGGAGAGGAAGCCTTATGAGAAGTGGTTGAAGGAAATTGGTTTTTTCAGCCTGGAGAAGTGGGGATTGAGGGGAGACCTCATTGTGGTCTTCAACATTCTCATGAGGGGGAGCAGAGGGGCAAGTACTGATCTCTTCACTCTCATGACCAGTGACAGGACTCAATGAAACAACATGGAGCTGAGTAAAGAGAGGTTTAGGTTGGATATCAGCAAAAGGGTTTTCACCCAGAGGGTTGCTGAGCACTGGAATAGGCTCCCCAGGGAAGTGGTCACAGAACCAAGCCTGTCTGAGTTCAAGAAGCATTTGGGCAATGGTGTCAGGCACATGGTGTGACTCTTGAGGTGTCCTGTGCAGGGCCAAGAGTTGGACTCAATGATCCTGATGGATCCCTTCCAACTCAGCATATTCTATGATTCTATTATACCAGTACCTCCCACGCCACACCACCCACAGCTGGCTCCCAGCCACAGCTGTTAGCCAGGTCAGCGGCTGTTACCCTTCCCATGGGGTCAGGAGCTCCCAATCCAGTTCCTCTGCTGCCCTGTGAAAGAGGTGATGCCCATTCAGCAGATCAAGGACCCAAACTGTCCCTTCCATGCCAAGGAAGTGGCAGCCTGAGGGGAATGAAGGTGAAAGCCAGGACACGGCGGGAGCACCCAGCTCAGCTCCTACTCGGTGCTAGAGCTTCACCTCTGATCTCCGCCATAAGGAAGGACATCACCTGGGATTTATACAAAGATTTGTTCCAGAAGCTCTTCAGGACCTCCAAGAGGCCATCAGCACTGTCTTGCCCGGCCTGATGGGCATTGCATCCCCTCTCCCACGGTCTACTGAGCATCTCTGGCTGCGAGGGCCTCCTGTTTGAATCCAGCACAGCCAAGATGTGCCAGCAGGGCAGCTGGAAGGCCTGGCTGAAGTGGCAAGTGCAGCTGCTCAGGCCTTTCAGCTCCACCCTGTGGGCATCCTCCAGGATCCGTACACTCAGTGTGTCCTTCCTGGTGCCAATGAGCTGGGTGGACTTCTGAACTACAGCCAGCTCACTTAGGCACAGACTGGCAGCAGGCTCTGTGCAAATGTCACTCAAGGACTGTTTGATGCCTTCTTCAGTCCTTTGGTTAATCTCCTCCCTGCTGGGGTTTCTGTGGCCCCCAGTTTTACTGTAGGAGATGAAGGATATAACAGGGACTGAGGGGTTGTGGGTTCACCCTGGAGGAGAAACTGGGATGTTTCAGGCTGACACTGAAGAGCCTCAAGGAGGTGGGGAACTGCTGGTAGACTCTGGAGAACAATCACAAGACTCTTGACAGCTGCAAGAGAGGGTGACAAGAGCTGCT